>NW_004798085.1:218870-231807 GCF_000002075.1 Aplysia californica | reverse complement strand
TAGGTCATCCAACTTTTAGACTCATGTGCAAACATCTGAAAAGATTAAAAAGAGCGATGTCATTTTGTCTTGTTTTAACAGCGGTCAGTCGGAAGTGAAATAAGAGTTGAGTTGTTAGGGGGGGGGGGGGGGGCTGCTCAGTTTGTCACAGGCCCAGATTGTCATATTTACAGCTCTTTAACACTGCAGTTGTAACTTCAGTTTTTTATTCTCCACCTTCAAACTGGTAGTGTAGAGATAGTCCCTCTAAATGTAATGTCAATTCAGCTTATGTTGTTCAATATTTCTTCCTTTTTGTTCGCATATCAAAGCAATTACTCTGTAAAATTTAAGCCATGAAAGTTCTTTCGTTATACAATTGAAAAAAGTAATTCATACAACACACGAAAAGGAGGGGAGATAAGGGCGATAAGAAGCAAACCACACCAGAGCACCCGCCAACCACCCACTCACATACAATTGCCAATAAATGCTAATACAAAAAAAAATTAAACAGTGGAAGAGGCAGGCCCAGGAAAAGAAGGAAGGAGGGGGTCAGAGAAACAATAAATAATAATAATAATAATAATAATAATAATAATAATAATAATAATAATAATAATAATAATAATGATAATAATAATATATAACATTTATATAACGCATTTCCAAAAAAAATCATTCATTTACTCTTTTTGAGAGTGTCAGCGATAACTTCCATTATGCAGGGCACAGTCGAGGCGGGTTGGGCCTGTGATAAACCTGGCCTGTGATAAACTGGGCCTGAGATAAACTGGGCCTGTGATGAACTGGGTCTGTGATAAACTGGGCCTGTGATAAACTGGGCCTGTGATAAACTGGCATGCATCCGAGTTGTAGGAGAGAGTGTGATGCTAAAAACCGGATGATAAACCTGACAACTACAAAGGCGGAATCGTCTTCCGTATGCTTAAGATAAGAGTTATCCCACATAGTACTTGGCCTAGTTCTGTGACAGCCGGTATACTGACTGGGTAAAGGTCTAATTTAGCCCCAAACTACTCGGAACTTAATTTGTCCTACTACCCACGTCCGGGTCTGATCTCGACTACTCTCTTCGAGACCCAAATGAAGGTAGTAGTGACATCATTCGTAAAAAAACAACACATTTGTGAGGAGTGCTGAAAAAATGAGTTACTTCTCGCTGTCCAAGCATGGAGATATGGGCCGAAAATCGTCGCTGCAGTCAGATTTATAGATTTCTAATTGATGCCATTTTGTTCAAGTCTACCATGTCTTTTATTTTTACATACTTACAAATTGTACAAATTTCACCTATAAAGTTGATGTATCAAGTTCCATAAGGCTAAAATGGAAAAGTAACTCATTTTGTCAGCGCAGCTCACATTTTTCAATATAAAAAAAAACAACTTATGTCTAAGGTCCCTATCTCGCGATTGACATACAATTAGTTGGGTTTTTTAAAAAGTTTCAATAGGTGTTTTGCTACACTTGCAACACAATAAGGTCATATAAGTGCCACAAAAAGGAGGGGAGATAAGGGCGATAAGAAGCAAACCACACCAGGGCACCCGCCAACAACCCACTCACATACAATTGATAAAAAATCTAAATACAAAAAAAAAATTAAACAGTGGAAGAGGCAGGCCCAGGGGGAAAAAGGAAGGAGGGGGTCAGAGGAACATTAAACAAAAGCTGCATAACCAAACAAAACACGAACAAAAGAGAAAGAGAGAGAGAGAGAGAGAGAGAGAGAGAGAGAGAGAGAGAGAGAGAGAGAGGGAGAGAGAGAGAAAAGGAAAAAGACAGAGACAGACAGACAGACAGACATATATACAAAGAGAAAGAGAAAGAGTAGAGAGTGGGAGCTAGAAAGCTATAATTTGCTCACCCATTAAAAGAACCCACTGGTACACAGTGAGAAACATCAATAAAATACGCAATTAGTGGCCAAGAATCGATTGTGTAGAGTTACCAAAGATCGTACATAACAAGATACTTGTAGTTCACTCAGCCAAAAAAGTGTCTGCGGAAGTCCGCGCTTTGGTTTAGATAGCGCTGCAGTCTTTGTTTTGAAGCTCTCATTCGTTTCTCCAGAAGAGGAATATGAATAGCACAATTTGTTAGTTTCACTTTTATAGTTTTTCACATAAGTAGGGTAACTCTGTTTGCATAGTCCGCACTTTTTCGAAGAGGGCGCCACCGAATTTTGAGGATGCTTTTTTAATTCGCTCAAAGAGAGGAGTGAGCTATCTTGTTTATATACGATCTTTGGAGTTACGAAAGTTATCTTAACGAATCCACACGTCATGTTCCGTGCCAAACATCTAGCCTTGAAGAGTCGACTTTCCGCGGTTCACGTAATCGGACCTCAACCCCAAATATTACCTAAAATACACGCACGCACTCACGCATACATGTACCCAAGCACGCACACACACGCACGCAAACGCTTCGTCATCACATGCAGGAAGACCCGAGTTCAGTTTTTTATTTTGTTTTGGTAAGTGGTTTTTTTTTTGGGGGGGGGGGGGGGGGGGCGGTTAGTAAGGGTTTTACGGCGCTCGCAACTGTCTATGAGCGCGCGGGACACATTAAACATATGTCAGTTGGTAGGAAATTTTGAAATTTGCCCGGGTGGCTGCCGAAGCCTGCTCTTATTGATTTTAGACCACCAAGGGATCATTAACATGCGCAACTTGCAAACGGGATCCCCGAGACTTTTCGCACTTGTCCGAGAAGGCTAGGTGTAGATCTTTCCTACCAAAAGATCAGGGTTGTGGCTGAAAGACAGCAGAAAGGAGGAGCCAAGGTATAGCAGTAGAAAGACTGCAGAAAGTGTCAGGAGACCAGAAGAGGGGGCATAGGAAGCGAGGGGGTGGTGGCAGTAAGTGGAGACGAAAGCAGACGACAGAACATTGATAGAGAGCAAGAAAGGAGGGGAAAGGAGACAATTTTAGATAAGAAAATTTTTCGGTTTCTACCCAGATTCGAACCCGGCACCTTTGAATGAGAGGCGAACACCTTAACCTCTAGACCACGAAAAACCCCGGAAAGTGTTTTAATGCGCTAGAAAAAAAAATGCGTAATGTCATTTTGAGCGCATCCGAAACCTTAAACGTTTTCAATTTGGTAGGAAATAATTTTGAATTTTTCCCGGGTGGCGGCCGAAGCCTACCCTGATCCATTTTGGACTACCAAGGGATCTTTAACGTGCGATTCCCTCGACGGAAAAAACTAAGTCGAGTATTTCGGTCTTTTAGCTGGGACGTGATATAGTATGCCTTTCAGCTCAGATTGACCCTGACAGACAGGGTTGCAGCTCACCTCCAAAATGATTTAAATTCTGTCGATGGGAACTTAAAATACCCAGCATTAAAAACACAATTTTATTGTAGCATTTACTTCCTTTTGTTTATTGGTTTCTTGATTTCTTGATTTCTTGATTGATTTTTTGAGTAATAGATCGATTGATTGATTGATTGATTGATTGATTGATTGATTGGTTGATTGATTGATTGATTCAATCATTGATAGTTTTGTTTTTTTATATTATTTTTTTTCAGCTGCGAAGGGAGTGAGAGGGAAAAGTCCCTTCTCTTCGATCAGTAGGAAGTCTAGCAGAAACCAGAAGTCGACAAAACACACCATGGAGCTCTCTAGCGAGGAGGAGGCTTTGTTTGTGGCCATCTCCTTCGGCAAAATTCACCGCATCGAGAAACTTCTCCAACAGGTGGACGATCTGAACGTGCGCTCCCTGAAAGACCAAACGCCATTGGTCTACGTGTGTCACGTGCTCTCCGGCGCCATCTGCAGTCACGTGACGCGGATGCTGCTGAAGCAGAAGTCATGTGACCCGAACGCCAGGGACGGGAAGGGGAAGACAGCGCTCATGTACGCCAGCATGGACAAAGACAAGTGTGACGCCGTGCGCATCCTGGTGAGAAACCGCGCGTGTGATACGAACCTCATGGACGAGAACGGCTACACGGCCCTCATGCACGCCGTTGCCAACGACAACATGGACGCCGTGGACATCCTGCTGTTCTGCCCACGCGTGGTGTGCAAGGTGGACGTGAACATGCACAGCTTGTCCGGCGCCACGGCCACGGACCTCGCCGTGGAGTCACGGAACGCACGCTGCTGCCAGACGCTGGTGAAACGTGCGGGCGCCGACGTGACGCTTGTTCATGACGTGGCGCTACTCAACACCCTACTGGCCAAGACGTGACGACGTGGCGCTACTCAACACCCTACTGGCCAAGACGTGACGACGTGGCGCTACTCAACACCCTACTGGCCAAGACGTGACGACGTGGTGGTAGCCAACATTCTGTTAGTCAAGACGTGACGACGTGGTGGTAGCCAACATTCTGTTAGCCAAGACGTGACGACGTGGTGGTAGCCAACATTCTGTTAGCAAAGACGTGACGACGTGGTGGTAGCCAATATTCTGTCAGTCAAGACGTGACGACGTGGTGGTAATCATTTCTTTTTTATCAAAAAAATGTGACGATGTGACGTCAATTAACTCTTTGTTGTTAGTCAAAATGTGGCGACGTGGTGTTAACTAATTGATTATGTGGGACGACGTGACGTCACTCAATACTCTGATAGGAAAAACAACAACGTGACAACGTGGTGTTAATCAACTCTCTACTAACCTAGACATGACGATGGGGTGTTTACTCATTTCTTCGGTAGTCAAAACATGTCGACGTGACATCTATTCAATACTTTGTTATCCAAAACGTGACAACGTGGTTATATCTTAAGCTATGTTTGTAAAATAAATAGACGGTGTGATATTTGTTAGCTCTGTCAGTTAACCAAAACGAGATGGCGTGGTTTTATTCTTTGTTATAAAAAAAACTGCGATGACGTGACGTTAGTTAAGTTAACTCTCTGTTCGCCAATACGTGACGACGTGGTAGTATCCATGCTGTATTGCCACGCCAGCTTTCGTATATTACTCTCATTATTGTCAATCAGAAATGAAAAAGAATTTTCATGATCTGTGGTTTATAGTCACACGGCAACTTCGATTATGATTTTATTACGTCGCTCTCGATAAAATCAAGGTATGTCAGGAAATAGACTGCTTTGGTCTTTTTTAAAAAAAATTCTTTTGTAAATGTTTTACGGCGTTCGCAACTGCATAAGGTCATATGAGCGCGCGGGGCACATTAAACATTTTTTTGGTCTTGATTGTCAGGGTTAACCCTGGCTGAGTGGGCTCATCTTCGCCTATCGTGTGAATCGAACTTAATGCCTTCTGTCTGAAACGGCACAAATGTAACGACAGACTTCAACATAAGTTAAGGACCACCTTGACGGACAGTCCTGATTTTTTTTAAATCCGAAGGAATGTATAAAAATGTGTTGCAGTGAAAGTGTTAATGGGTTACCAATGCGTACTGCAAAACTTCCTAAAGGGGCAAAACCACCACGTGCAGCACGGAAATCTTGGGGGAATTTTTACCAAATGTGCAAGTGGTCCTTAACTTATGTTGAGGTCTGTATCACACCACAGATGCAGGTGTGGCTCAAATTTTCTACCTCAGAATTACAAAATTCTCTCTGCACTTTTTGGCCGTTTTGAGGTACTGACGTGAGGTCAGAGACCAAATTTTAAAATCTGCACTATCGAAATTGTAAATTTATTCGGACTCGCTTCCTTTTTTCTTTGGCCGGCTTTAACTTCAAATTTCTCCAAATCAGGTGTGGCAAGATAGAACTTAGTACTTCTTATGTAGCGATTTGGTCTTTTGGTTTAACTGAAAGTTTAACAGCATTTGCAACACGATGTATTAAGTCATATGATTTTCGAATGTTCGGTTTTGTTTGACCGTGTGTACTCGTGTGGGAGAGGACGGGGGGGGGGGGGGGGGGGTGATAAAATCTCTACAATAACAATACATGTAAATAACAATATATTATGTAATATAGAAGACAGGGTTTACGCGTCTCAATTCTCAGAACCACGTCGTAGCGAACTGGAAGATAAAGAACTTTCTTCTTGCTATAGGCGCACTGCATCACATGACTTGTTCACGTCACGTAATGTTACTTAACCTCGCTACTTTTAGAATAACAAATTCCTGTCAAAAACCAATTAATGTTCTATCTGCTCTATCAAAATCGTAAGTTTATTCCAAGTCGTTATCAAGATATTCAAAGAGTTAAATTCGAAAATGACTAACATGTTATGAAACTCAAACATGTTTTATGTCAAATTTCCGACCCAAAACTAGGCGCTGAGGAGATAGAACTTTGTAATTCTAAGATAGCAACTTTCTGTTTGCAAAGAGAAAAAAAAACTCGAGGTGATGTGATATTCGAAGTTGTCTTTAACGAACACGTCGAGTTTCTCAAATCTCTACTCACCATGATGCTACAGTGGAAAAAGGAACGGCAGGATGTGCAATGTACTAATAAAGGTTACTTTATACCATCATAATATTTGAGGAGTGCACTGAAGAGAACAGGCACAGTCACAAACTGAAAATCGTGACGGTATCAAATTTTGAACACTTGTTGACTCATATCTCTGTATTTCTGTTCAGCTGTTGGTTGATTATTGTTGTTAGATTTCACATCCAACAAACATAATAATATAAAATAAACCACCAATCAAACAAATATGAAGTAATGAGTCCACAAGCTTTTAAAATTAACGCCCTCACAATTTCCAGTTCGTGACTATGCCCGTTTTTTCAGTGGACTCCTCATTTCTTTGTGGGTCAACGAGAAAATCACTGATTGTTATTTGTGGCATTTCAAACGAATTACCGTTATACTCACATTTAACACAACCTCGCTTATAATATTATTATTAATATATTAATATTATTAATAATAATAATACGGTGGGTGTACTTTTAGTACAAAATCAGCCCAGATGTGAGGCAGCGTGATGGAATCAGGCTCTCGTCAAAATAAATAATCAAAGTGAAGAAACTGGCATTTTTCCGCAGGTTTGAGTATTTATATAAATATTTTGGTTTTTGGCTCAACACCTTTCATGTCCATTTAAGAACTCATTTCTGTTTGGATTTTTCTGAAAAACGTTGATTAAAGTCACACAAAAAAGAAAATTTTCAGTTACCACGGACTCTTAAGCTAAGGAAATAACTAATCTTTGGTTGCTATTTTCTCATTAATTTTACCTCTGAAAACAGGTGACCCCCGCCTCCTTCATTCGCAAATACCTCGACTTGTATTCAAGTTAAATGGATATTTTTTCATCTAAATAAAGACAGGTGAACAAGCTTTAAGATGATACCAATAACTCTACATGCCCAAAAATTGACGAGAGCCTGATTCCACCACGCTGCCTCACATTTTATATCGCCGTTCATCAAGTGCCAGATATGTAACAGACATCGGCATTGTGGTTCTTCATTCATTCCTTTGCTCGGATGCTTTCAAAAAAGTTCTATTATAATCATCCTAATCCTTCTACATCACCTGTTTGTCAAGGCTTTCCAAGTAGTCTAAGTTGAATTAGGTCTACCTCTGAATCGTTTACCTTCAATTGTACCAGTTAGAGAGCTAAATGCTTAAAGCCCTTGGGTCTATTAAAGATTTCCAGAAAGCGCATTTTCCTTTTCTCAATTGTTTTTATCAGCGATCGGCCTACTTGGGCTTCTTCAAGAACTATCTCGTTTGATTTTTTCCCTAAGAAATTCTCAATACACTCACAAGAAACTCTGTTTCTGTTCCTTTTATTTTTATTTTCACCGTCTTTAGTGATTGTCCAGCATTAAATTTTTTTAAAGGTTGTCATATTATACAAAGTGAATTCCTGACATTCTTGAGGGGACTTAACTTTCGTGAGGTCAAGTTTAGCGCTGGTCAAGCATCAAATTATCGTCTGACCTTTAAGAATAGTTGGCTCTTGCATTCGGATTGATTTGACATGCGGGACTAGAATGGTAGGTAATACAAACAAGGACAATCTTATTAGATATTACTTCCCCTTTTTGGGTCAGATCCAGACTGCAATAATTATATCGCACGTTTAATGTGGGGGTTTGGGGGGGGGGAGTAGACTTTTGTTTGTTTGTTTTTGTAAAGTGTTTTACGGCGCTCGCAACTGCAAAAGGTCATATGAGCGCGCGGGACACACCTAATATTTTCAGTTGGTAGGAGATTTTGAATTTTGCCCGGTTGGAGGCCGAAGCCTACTCTTATCGATTTTAGACCACCAAGGGATCTTTAACGTGCACAACTTGCACACGGGCTCTCCGAGATTTTTCGCCCTTGTCCAAGAAGGCTAGGTGTAGATCTTTCCTACCAGAAGATCAGGGGTGTGGCAGAAAGACAGCAGTAAGGAGGAGCCAAGGAGTAGCAGTAGAAAGGCTGCAGAAAGAGTCAGGAGCCCAGAGGAGGGGGCAAAGGAGGTGAGGGGGTGGGGGCAGAAAGTGGAAATGAAAGCAGACAACAGAACATTGCTAGAGAGCAGGAAAGGAGGTGAAAGGAGACAATTTTAGAGAAGAACATTTTTTGGTCGGTACCCCGATTCGAACCCGAACCTTTGAATGAGAGGCCAACACCTTAACCTCTAGGCCACCAGAGCCCCCGAGTATACTTTTGGACTTTTATTTTTGGACACATTGCTTGTAGCATAGGCGTGTAAGTACGCTATGTGTAAAAGATGAACTAGTTGATTGCAAATAGATTGCGCTTGCATCAGAATATTTGGTGGTGTCGGTAGCCTAGAGGTTAGGTTACTAGACTCGTATTTGGCTCGGTCCTTGTTGTTGTTGTTGTTGTTGTTGTTGTTGTTGTTGTTGTTGTTAGTATTTCTATTATAATCATCATTATTAAAAATTTTAATCGGTTTCGCTGGCACAGCGTTTATGTGGGTGGTCCTTGAGCAAGACACGACAACACTAACCGGAAAAAACAGGGCGCTGTACAGTGGCGGTCAGCAATAAATAACATTATTGTCATATTATTATGAATGTTTACAATGTTTACTGTTTGTCTGAGTGATACTGTGGCTTATACAACATTAATGTGTCATTGTATGCTTTGATATATGTGAGGCAGCGTGGTGGAATCAGGCTCTCGTCAAAATAATCAAAATGAAGAAACTTGCATTTTTCCGCAGGTTGGTGAATTTTTATGAAATTTTTTTTTTTTTTCTCAATAACTCTCATACCCATTAAAGGACTCATTTCTGTGTGGATTTTTCTGAAAAACATTGATTAAAGGCACAGTAAATGTAAACTTTCGGTTACCACAGACTCTTAAGCTAAGGAAATAGCTAACCTTTGGCAGCCATTTTCTCACTAATTTTACCTCTGAAAACAGGTGACCCCCACCTCCTTCTTTCGTAAATATCTCGACTTGTATTAATGATAAATGGATACTTTTTTCATCCAAATAAAGACAAGTGAGCAAGCTTTGAGATGATGCCAATAACTCTACATGCCCCAAAATTGACGAGAGCCTGATTCAACCACGTTGCCTCACATAATATGTATCAATGTATGAACGCTGTTATCAATTAAACCAAATTTACCCACGGTGATCGATGAAGAACGACTTCTAAATTCATGTTTTTGTTTGTTCCTACAGATAATTAAACGGCCTGCATCCCGGTCAAAACCAGGATGTGCGTAATAGACCTACAGTTTAAAGAAAGATATAGATACTCGAAGCAGCCCGCTTCCTCAAAGTTTAAAAAATAATAACGTGTCAAAGTGGGATAATTGTATAAATTTTTACGCCATAATCAACGCAGTCTAGATCATTTAAGAAGCGGACTACTTAAGTTTTGCTTGACATGGCCAACCTTGGCCCAGAGGAATACAGTAATCTAGTAGACTGACAGACAGACAGACAGACAGACAGACAGACAGACAGACAGACAGACAGACAGACAGACAGACAGACAGACAGACACACAGACAAACAGACAGACAGAGGGAGAGACAGACGGACAGACAGACACACAGACGGACAGACAGACAGACGGAGATCCTCGATAAATCAAATTAAGTACTCACCAACACAATGAAATCGTACAAACACACATTTTTTCCACACGCTGGGCATGTTTTATTATTTTTGTTTTCTTTTTTAATCTTTTAATTTAAAAAATATTTTTTTTAGTTGACGTCCGCAAAGTTGACAAATGCAAAGTTGATGTTGTAGATTTGACGTCTCCAACGTTGAGGTTCTTAGATTTGACTTCTGCAAAGTTGATGTTCTTAGATTTGACGTCTGCAAAGTTGATGTTCTTAGATTTGACGTCTCCAACGTTGATGTCTGTAGATTTGACGTCTCCAACGTTGATGTCTGTAGATTTGACGTCTGCAAATTTGACGACTAAAAGTTGACAACTGCAAAGCAGACGTCTGCCTGCAACAACTGAATCCATCTGAGCAGTTAGTTGCAGAGCCCTGCGTGATACGTTCTCAAACAAACAACCAATGTCCCAGAATGCACCCTCTTTGAGGCACAGATTCGAACCAGGGCGACCCGTGTGGCAGTTCCCCTGGAACCTGACGACAGAACCAAAGTCTTGTCCACTTTGAAAGCGAGTTGTGCCCTGTCCAGGGAGTTGTTGTATTGCTTTAGTTTTGGCAGTTGACTTAATAAAAAGTTTTAGGCCTGCATCGACACCATTTAGCCTACTTTATTTTGGAGGCAGGCTGCTCCGAACCTGCCTGTCAGGGCCAGACAGGATTTTGTCGGATATATTGTCGGGTGAGGGTGGAGGTGGGGGTGGGGGATACTCCGTAACATAAAGTCAAGTGGTTGAAACCAAACCCATATTGTCAATTGCGTAGGCGCAGCCTCTTTGAGCTCTCTGTATCTATGAGAATATTTATGAACTCCGAATTTCTGGCTATCGCAACAGTAACAATAGATGGCTTAAGGCCCCATGGACACAGTTTGGATCAGTCAGGAAAATGGCCTCCTGCTTCGACCTCGGCATTCAGGGCTCAGAGGGATACAACATCCAAGCAGACAAATTATGGGAGTAACTATATTATTTCAATTTTTGTTAAAGAAAAGACTCCTCACTTGGGATTCGAACTCACGTCGTCTGGGTGCGGCGGCAAAGAGCCTAGTAACCGATACATCAGAAGCGCTGGCGGTTTCTGGTTCCGAGGCTGGGAACAAGTTCAATATTTTGTTCTTTAGGTCAACTATTGTTGTTCTAGCTGTCTATAAATTCCGTGGACATTGTTTTCTGAGAAGAAAAGTCGCTGGAGCTGAGAGAGATACCCTGACCCATAGACGAAGCACGAGCCAAACTTGGGCCTTCACCCTTATAATGTGAATGGGAAATAGCGTGGATATACTTTTGACCATGACCGGGACCTTGTACGGATGCTTTGCTCAACACCGTTCTTCGCTTCCGACATCGAAGACATGGAAATGTTGCTACGAAAACTGCGCGGAATTTTTTCCCGAAGTAGCAGTAGCAGATAAAATTGGCTGCTGCGTTCACCTTTATAAAGAACGATGAAACCGCTGCGACGCATGCGCAGGATAGTGAGCACAACGTCACGAAAGTCGTGTTCTCGCGGGCCATCATGATGTAGGAGGCTGCGTGAAAGATTCTGGAAACCAGTGTGAGAAGAGAGATGAACAAAACTTGAGCAGTGAGCCTGTTCACTTCTTTCGCGCGTGCATCAGCTGGCTGTGAGCTGGCGAGGTCTTTTCTGGCAAACTTTATCTTCAGTACGATAATGGCGTTGCAAGCGAGAATCAGCGTCACGGGTATCACCATGGTAACAGCCGGCACGATGTAGCGGAGGTAGACATCGTTGTGGAACGTCGTCTGGCTGTATTCTGTTTCTCTGGGCACCAGGTACGTTTCGTTCAGACTCTTCAGGTGCACATTTTTCAGCTCGAGCTCGGCGAAGAGAGGTGAGTTGATGAGAACTGACCACAGACTGACCACTACCAGGACCACTTTGATCCGGAACCTGGTGCAGATGGACATCCACTTGAGCGGCATGACGACCCCGATACAGCGGTCGATGGTCAGGGCGATGGTCACGTACACAGAACCGGAGATGACGACAGTGATGATGGGGTCGATGATGACGGAGGCGGGGGCGGTGAACTGGAGGGAGAAGAGGGAGTGAGGGTCCACGCTGGGGAGAAGAGAAAACTCATGTAAATATAGTTGTCTTTTACGTCCCTTTCAACACTATCTAGATTAGGTTGATTTTAAGCTTAAGGGGGCTATCTCCAAAAACGCTGTTTTGAGAAAATCGAAGTAAAGTTTTTGGATCCTTGTTCCGTTTCTTTAAAACACAAGGAGAGTTTTCTCTATAACGAAACAAATATACACACCAATGAAACCAAACTTCTCCTACAGGTAGGTCAAGATTTCTGGAAACCCCCAAAATCTGGGTTTGCCCGCTTGTCCTCAAAAGCGACCATTTAAGAGGCGGGCTTCTACCTTGTCTGTCTGGGCCAATCAGGGCTAAGAGAGATAATATAACATCCCAGCGTAAAGATCCCCCGAGATATTCGATAATTTTTCCCCACTCAGGAAACGAACTCAGGTTATCTGAGTGCGACAGCGAAGCACCTAAAGCTACAACACAGACTCCAATTAGGAAGAAGAGAAGGGGAAAACATTAAAAATGTATAAGAATTACTTGAGAAACCATTCATTGAAAGCGGGAGAGACAGAAACAACAGAGGTAAAGGAAAGAGACAAAGAACCTTGCAACTCCCTCCAACCAACTCAGCTCTTTGAGATTGAGGCGTACGAGTGCCACACCAACATCCCGACTATCTCTATGTGGGTGGACGGACGATCTGTATCTATCCTCAAACACAAGAGAGGCAAATGAGAGAGGTAAGGAAAGATAGATAGATAGATAGATAGATAGATAGATAGATAGATAGATAGATAGATAGATAGATAGAGAGATAGATAGAGAGATAGAGAGATAGATAGATAGATAGATAGATA
>NW_004798085.1:215564-217588 GCF_000002075.1 Aplysia californica | reverse complement strand
TCAATACCTTTTATGTCCATTTAAAAACACATTTTTGTGTGAATTTCGTTGGAAAACGTTGATAAACTGTACATTTACGACAGTTTCCAAGAACACTCAAGCTTTGGAAATAACACAATTTTGTTGGCCATTTTTACGATTCTTTATCTCTGATACCAAGAAACCCTTACCTTCTTTAACCGCAAATACCTCGACTTTCATTCAAGATAGATTGGTACTTTGTTGCATTTTGTTTTCTTCGTCTAATGCAAGTAAAACTATGAACAAGCTTTAAGAAAATACGAAAGACATCACAGTATCTCCAAAAAATTGGCAAGCCCTTTATTCCGTGGTGTCGCGACACGCATGATGAAAAGACATTATGTCGTATTTAAGCATGTTTGTCACTGAAAGCCAAACTTCCACATGAAGATCAATAAAGTATTATTTATATTTCATTTAGCTGAATTTTATTTTTATATTGCTGAATTTTAGGTATATATATATACACACATATATTTATATTTATTTATATTTCATTTAGCTGAATATAATTTTTATATTGCTGAATTTTATTTTATATATAAAATAAAACTCAGCAATATAAAAATAAAATTCAGCTAAATGAAATATATATATATATATATATATACAACATTCGTCTCACAAACTCCACGTCAGTATAGAAAGTGTTGACAAGAGCGCGGGGAAGAGTTGATAAAGGACGTAAAATACGTCGTAATAAGTATATCGTATTATGCATCGCATCGTTTCTACTTCGCGGAGTTTTTTCACCCAAACCGCAGGGGGTTCTTGAACGTTACACCTGCGTTATTGGAGGAAGTAATTATTAATTGTAACTGTCACACCCTGCAATGACATCATCGTGTTGGCCAACTCACGCTTACACAACACATAGCGAGAGTCTTTTTTTTTCTTTTTTTTTAGTAAATGTTTTACGGCGCTCGCAACAGTATTAGATCATATGAGAGTCTAAAGCAAAAATATCTTTTCTGCACTTATTGAGACTGAGATAATATTATTCATAGACTATCTAAATGCCATCGAATGATAGTAATACATCTTTTCCGCTTTTCGAATTTTGTCCAAATAGTAATAAATATTATTTTCTAAGATGTTCAAAAAGTAATACATTTTTCTTTTTTTTCGAACTTTGACCAAATATTAATACACCCTTTCTTATACACCCTTTCTTCTTTTCGAGGTTTGTACAAATAGTAGTAATTTTTTTTTCTAACTTTATTCAAATAGTAATAAATCCTTTTCTTCTGTTTCAAACTGTGTCAATCTTTTTTCTCTCCTCTAATTTTGTCGAATCTCCGTGTGTGGCCTGGAAGGTTATCAGCACACCTTTCTGGATTACTACATCAACACAAACCAAGCTGCATTTCGTTGCCCCAAAACAACTCTTTTTGGAGATAATATGACATTAACCTAGCATTATATATACCCACGATAACATGTTTTTCGTATCTTCTTCATTCTTTTGTGGAAATTCCCGTTCATGTTTTTGTTATTGCCCTCAGACGAGATCGTCTGCCAGCTGTTATGACATCCATTACGCCTGTTTGTTTCTCACATCGGATGAGGATCGACCAAACGGTTACTCAAGATATCTCCCACTCTCATTCATTGATGCCACCCCATAATTTTCTCCTCGCACTCATCAAAACACGCAGTTGATTCGCGCCTCTCAGGGTCACCGGAAAATATCCACTTTCCCCTCTTGTAGATCGAAATTCATTTCCTTATTCTGCCAACAATACCCACTCGTTGCTTTTCTTTCATCATTGCCTTTTTTTTCTTCTCTCTATTCACCTATTCATTAATTTCATTAAAATTAGTCATTCACGCTTTTGTTGTATGAGATACGGGATTTCAAAATATGAATGGAAGACTCGGCTACATTAAATCCAAGAAAATCCGGCACTCCCTGGGATTTCGGTTTATTGTCATTCTTATTCTTATTCACATTCTTATGCTTATAATTCCTATTATCATCATTATGATTTTATATATATTAT
>NW_004798085.1:212180-215186 GCF_000002075.1 Aplysia californica | reverse complement strand
GAGAGAGAGAGAGAAAGAGAGAGAGAGAGAGAGAGACAGAGTGCAAGAGGGTTGTTTGTTTGTTTGTTTTGTTTTACATTAGAATGACTCTCTCCACAGGGTCACCTGCCTAAAATAACCCTAGTTTCTTAAACAGGTGGTCGTCTCCGATAGGTCCGACTGCACAAGAAAATCTGATATCAGAGACCTAAAGGGCAGGCAGTCTTCCATTTTCACAATTGAAAACAAACAAAACCGAAATAAGATTTTTTTAAAGCAAAAAAACAAAACAACCTAACCCCAGAAAAAAACAAAATCACACGCACACGAACAAAAAATGTGAGGCTCTCGTCAAAATAATCAAAGTGAAGAAAAGCGCATTTTTCCGCAGGTTTGTAAATTTCTATCAAATTTTCGTTTTTTGGCTGAACACCTTTCATGCCTATTAAGAACTAATTTCTGAGTGGATTTTTCTGAAACACGTTAATTAAAGGCACAAAAAATGTAAATTTTCAGTTACCACGGACTCTTAAGCTAAGGAAACAACTAATCTTTGGCGGCCCTTTTCTCACTACGTTTACCTCTGAAAACAGGTGACCCCCACCTCCGTCATTCGCAAATATCTCGACTTGTGTTCAAGATAAAAGAATACTTTGCTCATCCAAAAAAAAGACAAGTGTACAAGCGTTAAGATGATACCGATATCTCTACATGCCCAAAAACTGACGAGAGCCTGATTCCCCTGCGCTGCCTCACAAATGATTTAGTCTAAAACACATTCTTCTTGTCCTCAAGAAAACACAAGCACTGCTGAAACACAAGGGGGGAAATGTATGGGCCGAGATCTGTGTCATGAGTCCTACCTGAAACAGACTCAAAAAAGTAATATACTATAATTTATCTATATAATATATTTATAAAATCTATCTTCTTTTTACCTGTACTAAGAAACAGGTGCGAATACCAAAGGCAGATAACAAACTGACCGGTGTCGGTAGCTAAAGAATTAATTACCAGAATTAATGGCCTCCCCCAACACACGAGTCAGCAGAAAAGCTTCGTGAATGTAAGTACGCGTGAACTGTAGAAAAGTCTTCACCTGTCTGCATAGATATGAGACGTGTGTGTCTTCTGAATTAATTGCCCCTCCCCCCACCCTCCCCTTTTAAAAAATGTTGTTCTCTGTTCACATTTTGCTTGTTATAGTATACACATTGGCTGCTGTTTTGTTTTGCAGTTGTTGTTTGGGGTATCTTTTCTTTTTTTTTTTGGGGGGGGGGGGGGGGTTTTTTGTTGTTGTTGTTGTTGTTGTTGTTTTTTTGTTTTTTTTCGGTATACAGCATCCCAACAGAAAGACCGTGGTAGGCGTTAAGAAGGTCTCCCCTCTCGGGACTCGAACTCGGATCTTCTGAGTGTGATAGCAAAACGACTAACTGCTTTGTATACCACATGCGTTGTTTTGGCCTCTGTGTTGTTTAGGCAATACCCGCTGCACATTGCACAAAGTTTCCTGAAATCTCCATTTAATGCATCTCATACATTTGATGCATAATCTGATACATTTAAACGCATCTGACACATTTAATCTACGTTATGCATTAAAATTTGGTGCAATAGATCCATTTGATGCATTTAGTGCATAACTTGATACACTTAAAGAATTTGATACATTTTGATACATTCATTGCTGGAGGATAGGGTTTTTGCCTTAGGGAGCGGTAAAAGCTAACATTTTAGCTCAATAACTGATCAAACCCTCCGAGACCAAACACTTTTATGGTGTTGGTCACCTCTATTTGACAAGCTTGATTTAAACAACCAATCTGACCACAGCTACGTATTGGAAGGTCAGGTCTTTTATTTGCTCCAGGAAAGCGACACGGCAGGCTTTAATGGACTCTCGGACCTAATTTTATGAAGCAAATCAGGATTCTGTTTGATGTAGGCTACACAAACGAGCGACATTTCTCAGAATATATATGTGGCATCACTGGGAAATCATGCGCTCGTCACAATAATGACATCGAAGAAAAGCATATGTGATGCAACGTGGTGGAATCAGGCTCTCGTCAATTATTGGACATGTAGAGTTATTGGAATCATCTTATGGCTTGTTCACTTGTCTTTATTTGGATGAAAAAAATATCAATTTATCTTGAATACATGTCGAGATATTTGCTAATGAAGGAGGTGGGGGTCACCTGTTTCCAGAGGAAAAGTTAGTGAGAAAATGGCCGCCAAAGATTAGTGATTTCCATAGCTTAAGAGTCCGGGGTAACTGAAAATTTCCATTTTTTTGTGCCTTTAATTTACGTTTTTAAGGAAAATCCGCACGGAAATGAGTTATTAATGGGCATGAAAGGTGTTGAGCCAAAAAACCAAAATTTGTAAAAAAAAATTCACAAACCTGCTACAGATTTTTTCGGTCCCCTCGGCAACTTTCATCGATTCTGTTTTTGGCTCAACACCTTATGTTTTCATTTAAAAACACGTTTATGTGTAGATTTTTACATACTGAGAAACTTTGATCATAGGTACAAAAGGCTAGTTTTACCTCTGACCCTAAGAGATACCCCCCCCCCCCTTTCATTGCAAATATCTCGACTTCTATTCAAGGTAGATTGGTATTTGTTCACCAAAAGTAAGGAAAGTGTGCAGGTTAAGATACGAGACCAATAATTCTAAATGCCGAAAAATTGACGAGCGCCTGAGAGAATCGAAGGTAAAAGTTTTTGCCCTTTGTTCAGTTTCTTTAAAAGACAAGGAGAGTTTTCTCTATAACCACCTGGACACAGTTTTTATTAAACCATTTCAAAATACGGAGATTTGGCCAAAGTATCTGCTGTAGTTTACATGAGCTATAATTATGTAGCTTTCGGCCTTAATGGCACTCAGAAATAGTGCTTTGCGCTTATATGATCTGTTTGTTTTGTGAGTGCCATAGAAGTCTTACTAAACCTAAGAATGCAGAAAAAGTGCTCAATGTGGCACTTGCGTTTCTGTGTCATATTTCGAGCGTTTATATAT
>NW_004798085.1:210420-212022 GCF_000002075.1 Aplysia californica | reverse complement strand
TGTGCACTTGGGACCTCCCCAAAAACAGAACAGCTTAATTTCAAGAACACCCCACCTGGGATCAAACCAGGGCCATCTGCACATTACCAAATGAAGTGGACAGCCATTTTTTAATTCTTTTTTTTTTGGGGGGGGGGACAATTTTAGAACAGTGCCGTATCAATAGAAACGTTTTTTGTCACTTCTCATAAATGTCTCCGTGTTAAAAAAACGTACGTATAATGAAAGTATATCAGTATTTTCTTCCTGGCTATTCCGATTTTGGGAAACGCCCCCCCCCCCCCCAAAAAAAAAACCGCGCTCCGAAAAAAAAGAACGCCAGTTGGTCGCTTTTAAGAACAAGCGGGCTAACCCAGACTTTCGGGGGTGTCCAGGAATCTGGACCTACACCAAAAGTGGGCATTTGGTTATAGAGAAAACTCTCCTTGTCTTTTAAAGAAACTGAACAAGGGGCAAAAACTTTTACCTTCGATTCTCTCAAAACAGTATTTTTCGGGATAGCTCCCTTGTGCTTGAAAGCGACCAGTTTTGCTTATGTCTACAAAATTCCGCCACCATTTCTCCGGCCGTAGTCGATACCGATGGCTGTAGAGTAGTATTTCGATACTTCAAGATCTTGGTACAAAACGGTCAACGTGGTGCCAAAGAAAAGAGCACCCGTGAACACCCACGGTGACTCCTCCACCCAACCCTCTCAACCCTTCCCCCCTGACTGGGCGACCCTCCAATTACAAAGCTCTATCTACCCAGTACCTACTATTGAGGATTTTGACATTAAAAAATGTTTTACTACATGTCAAGCTGTTTCGAATACAGTTCTTTGAATAATATCTTGGTAACGACTCCGAAAAATCTAACGATTTTGATAGAGCAGATAAAACATTTGGTTTCTGAACTCATGGTCTTAGTAACTCAAAACGGCCGAAAACGTGAGATCGAACTTTGTAATTGTAAGGTAGCAAATCGTTAGTAGAAAGCTGCATTAGGAATTCTCCGTTTGTTTGTTTCCGTAAAGGTGTGGCTGGATACGTGTCAAGTTCATTAATAAAGATGCTGCTAGAAGAGAACCAAACGAGCAATGATAATGATGATAAAAAAACCCCACATAAACACCCGCCCAGCGCCCTCCTCAACTCTCAGGGAAAGGCACACAGAGGGCACGTAAGAAAGTAGGGTCGGTGGCCTAGTAGTTCGGCTCTGGGACCCGAAACCGTAGGGTCACGGGCTCGAATCTTCTCAGATTTGTTGCCAATATCTCCATTTGTGGATTGCGAGAAGTAACTCATTTTGTTAGCACGCCCTACACACACACACACATACACACACACACATACACACACACACACACACACACACACACACACACACACATATATCACACACACACACACACACACACACACACACACACACACACATACACACACACACACACACACACACACATACACACACACACACATACACATACACACACACACACACACACACACACACACATATATATATATATATATATATATATATATATATATATATATATATATATATATATATATACGTTGTGTTCTTAGAAAAGTCACTTCACACGAATTTTCCTCA
>NW_004798085.1:197920-205420 GCF_000002075.1 Aplysia californica | reverse complement strand
GGTACAAATTAAGATGTCATGCATCACATCCAACTCCAAATAATCAAATGGTTTGGACATTTCATGCGGTTACCAACACACCATCCAGCACAACTTGCCTACATAAAAAAATCCAATGGCATCAAGGCTAGACGGCGACCGAGAAAGACCTAGATAGATGGAGTCAGGGAAGCACAGACAACTCATGACACCCCCCTGACCTAAGCTCTCCGGTTGGTGGCAGAGAGACGTCTCTTTCTTCCCCTGACACCCAAAAGGGTGTACGCGGCGGATAAAAGTAAAATTAAAGCAAAGTAAAGAAACGGTATTTCGCCCCCGAAGAGACAGGGTCACCAACGAGAAAGTTTTAGGGAAAACAAGACAGATCCCAGACAGGGATGAGGTCGGAAGAAGGAGGTGGCGATAGATTGGATATACTCTCAGGAAGTCAAGCAGTTGAAAAAGGCACAACAACAAAAAAGTATTGGATTGGAACCCACAGGGTAAAAGGTCAAGGGATAGACCACATGGAACCTGGAGAAGAGTCACAGAAATTGATGTACAGAAAAGTGGGAAGACGGGGAATAACATCAAGAGGCTAGCTCAGGATGGGGAAAGGTTGAAAGTTTTTGTTAGTGATCTATACTCTCATACAGAGAGATAAAGGCAATGATGGTGATGATTTGGACCTGCGCGTGGTGGGAACATTCCATCTAGTTGCAAAACTGCGGGCATGCAAATGAGGCGATTTTTTTTCTCCTTCGTCTCTCTTCGGTTCTTGGATCTGAATGAGCCTACACTCGATAGAAATTCTCTCCATGCGATAATCGAACACCCGTCTTCTGTGGCGTCGGTGGTCTAGTGGTGAGGCTACCGGACTCGCAATCGTGAAGTTGTGGGTTCTGGGATTCGAGCCGGAGGCCCGACGTTGTGTCCTTGGGAAAGGCACTTTACACGAATTTTCCTCACTACACCCAGGTGAGAATGGGTACCCGGCCATAGACAGCGAAGGATCTTATCAGTATGTTAGTGTTTTAGCTCCTATAAATGGCTGCTTGCTCTGTAGGCTTCCTAGAAAGTTGAGGTTGTTTCAGAATGCTCCCAAGTCTGCTGGGGTAATAGTATAGTATAGGTTGTGAAGCGCATAGAGCTCGCTGTTGAGCGGGGGCTTGCGATATGCGATTAATGCTATCTATCTATCTATCTATCTATCTATCTATCTGTTATTATTTGTCTTCTGCGTGCGACCGTGAAGTTCCTTACTGCTACACCCCAGACGCTGGTTTTCCTGGCTCCGCCGAGTAGGACGTTGGAAAAGTCACTATCCTGAGGGAAGGTACTATGACCTTTATCACACAGTTCACTTAGTTCACCGAGCTTAAAACGAGTACCTGAAAAATCGGTTGACTTGGCGCGTGTGAATGATAGCTGTATGTACCTGACATATCCTATTGCAGAACTGTAAGTCCTTCCCCCGCCTCCCCCCCCCCCCCCCCCCCGGGTCTGAAGTAGTAAACTGGAAGAAACAGGCCGACGGAGAAAGTTATCGTAAAGTCATAGGAGCCTTCTAAGGAGATACCCTATAGCAAATAAATACTTTAACCTTTATTTTTGTACAGCCGACTCCATTTATTGTGTTGGACTCGCTTGAGTTGATCTTCAGTTAAGTTGATCTTTTTATCTTTTTCTCAAGTCCCAGCGCCTCTTCTTCTTTACAGGTCCCAACGGTTAAGCTGTAACTTCGGAGGATGATTTGAATTTTTTTCCTCTCCCCTGACGACCTCAGCTCATCCGTAGTCGACTATAAAACTCTTCAAATAAAAGTAAAGAAATTGGGGTTAACTATTTTCTTTCGATTTATCACTTTTAATTTTTTCGATTAACCGTGCTCGGTTTAAGCGGGGCCCCAGTGTATTTTCATTGTTCTTTGGGTGAGAAACTCACATTCCTCTAAATCCTACCCGCGGTGGCGAACCTTCGTTCTTCTTCAGTTGCCGTACTCCTTAAATTGCGTCCAATGATATAGACCACAATGTGCTACAGGGGAGATAATTAAGCCGTTCGATTGCCACGGTAGGGGTCATGACCTCGCCTGAATACATACGCCATTCAGGCTTGAAAAGAGGGCCGTGAGAGCGTGAATAGATTTGTCCTAACAGATCCTCTGGCCATAAAGAGAATGGCCCCTCGTCGTGTTGGGCGTGTCTATGTGTGTGTGTGTGTGTGTGTGTGTGTGTTTGTCATTACACAACTGGTGGCCACGTCACTGAACGGCTCACACTGGACGGCCCGGTCAAATCAGGGCTTTACGAAAATGACCGACTTACTCAAATCTCAGTCAAGGATGCCCTCCTCCTACTGACGTGATTCTGGGGTCTAGGAGGGTTTAATACCTCTGGGATAATAAAGTACTATCTTATCTTATCTTATCTTATCTTATCTTATCTTATCTTATACTTGAGGAAAGATCCCGCCCCCTCCTAAAAAAAACCCAAACAAACAAACAACCCTGGTGGGTGGTTGGCGGGTGCTCTGGTGTGGTTTGCTCCTTCTTTCCTATCAAACATCTATCGTCCTTATCTCCCCTCCTTCTTTTTTCTGTTTGTTACTCTCTTGTAACACCTACTCTAATCTTCTGGCGCTCATATGACCTTACGCAGTTGGGAGCGCCGTAAAATCTTCTACTAAAACTAAAACAACCCTCCTAAACAAACCAAAAGTCAAAGAAAAAAACCCACAAAAAACCCCACAAAAAACCCCACACATCCCCACCCGGCATTCCAATCTGTCTTCCAAAAAGGAGGAAGGTGGACGTTCACTGAAGCAATACGTAAATGAATCTTTATAAAAGAAAATTAATGTCCAACTCCATAAGCCAAAAAATAATGAATAAATGGACAGATCATAACAGTAAGCTTTAAAAAATGTGTGAATAAATAATAACAACGCTAAACACTTTTAGACCTATCATTCCAACTGAAACTTAATAAACACTTCAAAACGACCCCCCCCCCCCCCCCCACCTCTCCGAACGAGATTTTTTTTTAAATCCCAAAGAGGCCAAAAAACTGTTTCCAAAGTGCGGGTTTATCAAATCCGGATTAAATATGTCACGAGACGATGGAATCAGACGCTCGTAAATGTTTGGGCATATGAAGTTATTGGTATCAACTGAAAGACTTATATTGATTTTTATGACAAACATACCCCCCGGGCGATGCTACTGACTGAGGTGTCTTTAGGCCATTCCCAAGGGCGGGACATTAACAATGTTCTAATGCACAGTAGAATGGTAATTGTAAAAGGGCTGATTCATCAATGTTGTGCTCATAACTGTGCCTGAACTGCAACAGGGAACTGCTGCTTTTTCTTTCCTAATCCTTACTATCGTCATTTTTTCTTCTACTTCTTTTATATGTTTGTCACATTTTTGTGTCCCACTATTTCCAGGGTACCTTGATAATCGAAGCCGACTTTATGCTGTTGAAGCCAGAGAGGTGAGCAGAGTAACCCTGATCCCCTGTAATGACTTCTCTGTTGACATACACCCCTTGGCGCTCATAATATGACCTTATGCAGTTGAAGGCGCCGTAAAAGCTCTATTAAAACAAAATCAAGATGGAAAACAAAACCCATCTATTTTGCGTAGAAGTGGAGATATTTGCGATTGAAGAACGTGCGGGGTCGTCTGGCGTCTGAGGTAAAACTAGCGAGAAAATGGCCGCCAGAGTTCGGTGACTTCTAAAGCTTGAGAGTCCTTAGAAACTTCCAATTTCCATCTTCCTGTGCCTTTTATCAACATATTTTGCCCGTGAAACCCATACAGAAAAATGTTTTGAAATGGACACATAACGTACTGAACCGAACAGGAAAATTCGATAAATATTGCGCAACAGGCGAGGAAAGAATGTCGGTTTCTTTGACCTCATTAATTTGACGAGCGCCCGATTCTATCGCTATGTGACACACAAATCTCAATCCAATACCTGCCAGTCCAAATCATCCCTCTCACCCCCTCCTCTTGCCCCCCCCCCCGAACCCCACCCCTCCCCTTTTTTAAAGCGCGGTCTCTTGTTAAGTAGAGCCCACCTTAATTGTACCCTTGAGAATAAAAGTGGTCGATCTCCTGCTCTGGTCAAAATTAGTTTACCAGTGCTGTGAAAATAAAAGCTTTGTCACTATCACGCCTTTCACACATTAAATAAAAGGTTAATGCTACGGTGTAGGTTATTTCGCAGAGTTTTCTCGTTGTTGCAGTCCAGCTGTGATTCATAGATCTAACTTTTCTGAAAGCAAAAATCCAATTGGGTCACGACGAGGTGGAATCAGGCACTCGTCAATTTTTGGGGTATATGGTAGGATGGTATCGTCTTAAAGGTTGCTCTCTTTTCTTGCTTTTGAAAAAAAAAGTCCACTTACCTGGAATAGAATTCGAGATATTTATGATTGAAGGAGGTTGGGTCGCCTGGTCTCAGAAGTTTAATTAGCAAAAAAATGAATGCCAAAGTTTGGTGACTTCCATAGTCCAAGTCCGTGGAAACTGCAAATTTACATTTTTTTTGGTGCCTCTTTAATCAACATTTTTCCATAGAATCAACATGTTAATGTTTTTGAATGAACATAGGTCTACAAGGTGTAGAGCCAAAGAAACAAAAATTCGTTTAAAAAATTCAAAGTGGCCTAAAAATGCCTATTTTTTTCGATTTCTTAATTTTGACGAGCGCCTGATTTCACCACGATGCCTCCCAATTGTTCTGTAGACTACTCAATATAGAATCACACCGCTCTTATTCTCATGGGCACAATAATTACTGACGAATGGAAAAAAAATGTCTCCACGAAACAATCACGCGGTTTTATTCAGTGTGTGCGTGAAGGGTGTGAGGGAAATCTCCATCCCTTTTGGAGGTTGGCACGGACATTACTGAAACCGCCACTTTTTTTGTCATTTTGACTACATTGCATTTGTTTTTACGTCCCTTTTCAACGCGGTAAGGTTATTTAAGAGGCAGGACCTTCGAATTAAATGTCTGTCAACATCCAATGGGAGTGAGCTAGATTTGTTAAAAGTGGGGGGGGGGGGGGCAGAACCACAGAACCAACTTCAGAACAAAAAAGTGAAAGAATAAAGATAGATAGAGAGAAAAGTCAGAAATTCTCCATTCTCTGGAAAATAAAATAATAATAATAATAATAGATAGCATTTGTATAGCGCATATCCCCGCTCAACAGCAGGCTCTATGCGCTTTACACTATATTATTACCCCAGCAGACCATAGAACACTCCGAAACATTCTCAGCTTCCCGGGAAGCATACAGTGCGAGCAGCCGATTAAGCGCTCAAACACTAACAAACTGACAAGATCTTTCGCTGTCTATAGCCGGGTACACATTCCCACCTGGGTGAAGTGAGGAAAATTCGTGTAAAGTGCCTTTCCCAAAGACACAACGTCGGGCCCCTGACAGGATTCGAACCCACGACCTTACGGTTGCGAGTCCGAGAGCCTAACCACTAGGCCACCGACGCCACTAATATGACAAAGGGCACCACCTCTCAATAATAAGTTAACAATAAAAAAGTGATTTAAAAAAAATAGATAATAGATTAAGATAGATTATCAAATTGTGAACAAGGGCAAAAGGCTTACATTATCAAATTTTCATGATCATTTCTTCCCTTCTTTTATGTGGGAACATTGTTGCAGTCAAATTAACACGTAGACCATGATAGAAAATTATCTTATCAATTTAAATAGTAATAGACGTTCAGGAAATTACCAATAAACAGTGTATACATCACTCAAAAGTTTCTATTTCCACATATATAATATCTTGTTCACTCCTTTCCGACATCTAATTATGGTAGCTTATAATTCAACTGGTTGTTATCTTCACTGACGTTTATGGAATGGACAGGCATGGAACTCGAAGACACGCTCACAAAAGCTGAAAACCGGAAGGAATGGAGGAAGCTGAAGGCCAAATCTTTAAAAGCGCCCCGACGGACATCCAGTCTGCGGGATAGGTGAATGTGGTGAAAGACGATTAAACTGGTAGAGTCTACTTCAAAGAGGTGAGCTGGACTAACTCTTAATAACGTCACGACTGCTGTAAGTGCTTGTTTTTTCTTCTACTTTTTATAGACTCTTTAGTCAGGTCATGGCATGATTGCATGACTCCTGGTCGCGAAAGGCAAAATAAAGATAGGCACATTTAAAACCAAATTGATAATACATTTGTCGAACCATCGTCCCTGCTTCTTTGACTTCTGCTTTTGTAACATAAGAACGACATGGTTATGTCCACCCTTTGGGAATGGCCTAAAGACACTTCAGTAAGTGCCACCGCCCCGGGGGGTGTCATGTCGTGGGCTCTGAGGGCGTCCTTTCTAGATAGAGACAATCCAACGGTCTCCCTTTCTCATCTCCGAATAGTTCAACCACAGCTTAACAAAGAGGAAAGCGTAAACACAACATGCAGTCGTCGTCAGTGATTAATTACTTAAGTATTCCTGGCTCTTCGGACCATTGGTGTTGTCTGCTCGAGCTCGTGGCGTCAGAGGATGGCACTTCGCTCCCCAGAATCACAAAGTTCTATTTGCTCATTACCTAGTTTTGAGAAATTTGACGCAAAAAAAGTAATTGTGACTTTCACAACATGTTAAGCGTTTTCGAAAACAATGCTTTGATTACCTTGATAATGACTCCGAATAATCTTACAATTTTGATAGAGCAGATAGAACACTAAAATTTGGTTTCTGAGCCCATGGTCTTTGGCTTTGTAACTCAAAACGGACAAAAATGTCACATAAAACTTTGTAATTCTAGGGTAGCGAATTGCGATGTCTTCGTCATCTAGAGCAACACTAGCATTTATTCTATCAGATCCCCCAATCTCCGCATCTGGTGTAGAGATCATAATGATATAACCAGTGATGTTGTCAGGACCAGACTTGGAAGTCCAATCAGACGTATGAAGGCGGTTTTTGTAGTCTTTTATTGGAAGGAGGTAAATTGAAGTGGTACAGGCACGTCACATGGTCATGTGGACTAGTTTATCCTACAAGGTACAGCACAATGAGGGAGACGAAGAGGCAGATAGAGGAAACGATGGGAAGATAAAGTCAGAGAGTGGATAGGAACATTTTTTTACGGAAAGCTAAGATACGAGAGGAGTCAGGGAGAAGCTGGTTGCAAAAACTGCATTGTTTCGTTTGGTGTTGGTAGGAGTTTTACAGAACTTGCAATACAACTAGACAATATGAATGACGGAGATTTGAGATTTTACTAAAGAGTAACGTACAAAGAAAAGGATGAGAGCAGACAAGGGCGACAGATGAATCTGCACTGGCGTTCCAACTGGCTTCAAGACTACAGGATAGGTGAAAGTGATGGTCAATTTGAAGGTGAAGGTGAAGCTGAAGGTGAAGGTCTAGATGAAGGTGAAGAACCATTAGAATGAGAGAGTGTTTTAAAAGCGAGTCCTTCTTTCGTACTCACCTCTCCAGAACTTCCTTTCTCT
>NW_004798085.1:194650-196209 GCF_000002075.1 Aplysia californica | reverse complement strand
TCTTCTTCTTCTTCTTCTTCTTCTTCTTCTTCTTCTTCTTCTTCTTCTTCTTCAGGTGTAAGGTCTGGAGCACACATTTATGGTCATAGTACCTCACTCCGTCCTGTTGTCTGTCTTTTTGATCAACTAGGAAAATAAAGCTCTGAAAAACACGAACTTACCTATTATTTTGTAGTGCACACATCCTCGCCAGCCTTTCCTTCAAGTTTCAGGCAAAGAACAAACAGAATTTAAAAACTAATCGACATGAATAATGAAGGAACGCTTCTTTATCAAAGTGATCCTGAACAGGATAGGCGCACCCATGCGAGTTTATGCAGTTGCGAATGCCGTAAAACTTTTATCAAGTTGAAATTGAAACAGTTTCTCTGCAAGCATTGTTGAATAATTGGAATGCGAATTCCCAGGGACTTTTAAAGCAAGAGCGTTGTTCGGGGGTTGATAATTTTACGTTGAAAGCGGGCGGCGATGACAGCTATATTTCTGCACCTCTTGACTCGCTCAACTGAGGCAATAATAAATATTTATTGAGCTTTAATAAACACTGTTTGGCCTTGACAGGGTAGCAGGAAATCTGGACTGTGCTAAGCGAGTGCCTGATCTTGATGATATTATTAACAAAGATCGCACATAACAAGATAGTTCACTTCTGTCTTTGGGCCAACTAAAAAAGTGTCCCCAAAATTTTGTGGCGTCCTCTTTGAAAAAGAGCGGTCTTTGCGAACAGAGCTACCCTGCTCGTGTGAAAAACAATCAAAGTGAAACTAACAAGCTGTACTTTTCCTATTCTTCTTCTGGAGAATCGAAAGGAAGCTTCAAAACCTTGACCATCAATGATTTATTTATAGAGGCACTAGCAATCCATGTCCAGGTGCTGTTAAGCCAGAGCCTCAAAACAAAGACTGCATGCTGCGCCATTCGAACCAATTTGCGGACTTCCGCGGACACTTTTTATGGCTCAGTGGACTACGAGTGAACTCGTATCTTGTACTGCTCGATCTTTGCTTCGTCTAGTTCTGTTCGACTCCAGCTGACAATGACGTCAGACTCGCTGTTCCCCGGATGTTCTGCTGCTTCCGATCTCGAGGGAAAAGATACTGGACAAGATGACAACATGGCTGGGAGCAGCAAGAACAACAGACACCATTGCTGCAACGCAAGACAGAGTTGAGTGGAGGTCCATGATCGCCACTCCAGTCGGCAAGGCACCGGATGATGATGATGATCTAGCGCCACTCAGTGACCTAAGCCAGAGCAGCTGTCAGAAATTATTGATGGAACTTTGACCATTAAAGGCACCGTTTGAAAAGAGCTGGTACCTCATTACCAGGGAAACACACAGACGTGGTGTATTGATGGGTGCATTCTTCACAGGACGATCGGTCACAATTACAGCTAGTATAATCTCGCTGATGGCGGCGGTCTGTTTGATAGGTTCATTGTACTGACGGGTGGGTAGTAGGAGAGAAAGGGAGAGAGAGGGAGAGATAGAGAGAAAGAACAGTAAAGGAAAGGTAGGAAGAGAGAGAAAGGGTGAGAGAGAGAGAAGGAGGGAGAGA
>NW_004798085.1:193183-194285 GCF_000002075.1 Aplysia californica | reverse complement strand
ATGGGGTGGGGTGGGGAAAGAAGTTGAAAAAGAGAAGGGAAATAAAAGACAGGGGCGTGGGAATATTGGATAATGTGAAAGAGAAAAGGAAAAGGAGGAACAGTGGAGAGACAAAAATACCTCCCCCCTCCCAAAAAAAAGAGGGGGAAGAGAGTAAGAGTTAAAGACAAGAAGACAGAGACGAGGAGCATAGCGTCTGTGGTGTAGCGGTTAGGCTCTTCGATGTCGCACGTTGGAGAACCAAGCTCGATACCTAAGTGGGGTGAAAATTTGATTGAGTATCTGCAAGGGGTCTTTCTGTTGAGATGCTGTATTCCTCTCAGCCCGGGGTTGGCCGTGACAGGCAGGGTGGGAATAAAAATTGTTCCCGCATCCGATCCGGACATATCGGGATTGCCTTGTTAGTGAGACAACTTCCTGGGCCTTCGTCATATTGTGGTAGGGCGGCCAGTTTCTTTCCACGCCGCCTTTACTTCCCCAACTCGAAGTTACTGCTGGGTGGGCAGGAGGGGGGGGGGTACGTGCCCAAACCGAGGCTCGAACCGGGACTTTTCGCTTCGGAGACGAGCGCAGAGAAGGAATACAGGCTTCTAAAAGATCTAGATTGTGTCGATGGGCGCGTAAAAACACAGAAATAAAACAGTAAAAAAGAAGAGAAAACCTAAACTTACACTAAAATTCCCTTAGGACCTTCAGTCGTCATGGCACGACATTTAGCTGTCTTCTCGTCAAGGTCACGCGACATTCCGACCTTTAAATGTGACGTTTTTAAGCCCATTAACCGACTGACAATCGGTCGTCCCGGACAGATCAAACCTCCCCACACACACACCCCGGGGCAAGGGCGCTCACAAATACAGAGCCAGCTCATCAGACCATGTCATTACTGGACGGGATGGGAAAAGGGCGGTCCGAGCTCTCCCTCCCTCCCCCACTCCCTACACCCTCCCTCAAATACTCCCCTTTTCCTCCTCCTCCCCTACACCCTCCCTACCCTACCCCCTCCCTCAAATACTCCCCCCACCTTCCCATCTCCCTCAAATACTCCCCTCCCCCCACACTTTTCCCTCCCCCTTCCTTAGAGTACTCCCATCCCCTCCCT
>NW_004798085.1:181108-191289 GCF_000002075.1 Aplysia californica | reverse complement strand
ACACACACACACAACCCTTTGACGTCAAAGTCTCGCCTTTTGTCGTACCTCAATACAATACAATATTGATGGCGACTCGTGATTACACTAGCAATACGTACCGTCTCTCGCATCACCGGCCTCTGTGTGTCGGCCATCTCCGCCCTGTGCGCTGTTGCCCGGATGTTGGCGGTGAAATGAGTTCAGCCGTGACGTCGACAGTCTAGTGATGGTAAAACCGGGGTGCCCATCGCAGATCGAATCGGGTCAGATCGTGTCGATTTTGCGCTTCAGTGCACGCTGTTGATTGCTTTGTCAAATTTGACAAGCATTAATAGGCAGTATTGCATACAAACGTAAGTCATTTTCGGCGGCATTTGAGATACGTCTGTATGCAATACTGCCCGGTGCACAATGTTATAAAGTTCACAAAACCTATTGCCGTTCACAACACAGCCATTTATTCCTTTCATAACAGCTTCAAGACTGCTGTATATCGCGGACGTGTTTTTGAAAGGTTCTTTAACCCTATCCGTACGTCGTGTTTTTACTATCGTATCCACACGGCCTTTGAATGAGAGGCGAACATCTTAACCTCTGGGCCACAAGAGACTCATTATACAGTACACACGCACCCTTAATCCGACGCATATCCCAGCCTTCTAGGTTTGTGTGGGATACTTCCATAATACCTTTTTTTCAAATCATAATTATATTCACAGGATGACAGTGCGCTGGCGGAGCGGTTAGTGCGCTCGTCTCCGAAGAGGAAAGTCCGGGTTCGAATCTCGGTTTGGACACGGATTTTTTCCGACCCCTCCTGCCCACCCAGCAGTAATGGGTACCTGACTTTCAGTTTGGGAAGTAAACTGGCCACCCTACCACAATACAGTGGTGCCGCATTCAACGATGTCACATTCAACGAGAAGTCGGCTCCAATGAGACAATCCTAAATCCCCGATTTTTTCCTCTATATCTCTTTGTAAATGTACGTCGGCTCCAACGAGGTTGCAAACAAACCGAGGTCGCTTTCAACGAGGTCGCGATAACCAAATAAAAGCAATTAGCGGCCCCACAAGGGAAGAATTTTTCTCCTTTCTCTCCTTCTCACGCGAAGCACAAGGCCCATCCTCGATTCCCAACACATTGTATTGCTAGATCTTGTGTACCTCCTACTATGGGCCCCAAAGCCAAGAGGGTGGGCGAGGGTTAGCCTACGATAGGGATGAGAGGGGGTGGGTGGAAACGCGATACAGGATGTGTGAAACTGAATGAACTCTGGATAGGTAAGTCCAGATTGAAACCTTCCTTTTTTTTCAATGTTCTTTTTCGTTCGTTTTTTGTTTGTTTTTGTAAAGTGTTTTACGGCGCTCGCAACTGCATAAGGTCATATGAGCGCGCGGGGAACACACCTAATATTTTCAGTTGGTAGGAAATTTTGAATTTTGCCCAGGTGGCGGCCGAAGCCTATTCTTATCGATTTTAGACCACCAAGGGATCTTTAACGTGCGCAACTTGCACACGGGCCCTCCGAGATTTTTCGCCCTTGTCTGAGAAGGCTAGGTGTAGATCTTTCCTACCAGAAGATCAGGGGTGTGGCTGAAAGACGGCAGTAAGAAGAAGCGAAGGAGTAGCAGTAGAAAGGCTGCAGAAAGAGTCAGGAGCCCAGAGGAGGGGGCAAAGGAGGTGAGGGGATGGGGGCAGAAAGAGGAGACGAAAGCAGACAACAGAGCATTGCTAGAGAGCAGGAAAGGAGGTGAAAGGAGACAAGTTTAGAGGATAAATTTTTTCGGTCGCTACCCGGATTCGAACCCGGGACCTTTGAATGAGAGGCTTTGCCCCCTCCTCTGGGCTCCCGACTCTTTCTGCAGCCTTTCTACTGCTACTCCTAGGCTCCTTCTCATTGCTGTCTTTCAGTCACATCCCTGATGTTCTGGTAGGAAAGATCCATCCCTAGCCTTCTTGGACAAGGGCGAAAAATCTCTGAGGGCCCGTGTGCAAGTTGCGCACGCTAAAGAACCCTTGGCGGTCTAAAATCGACAAGAGTAGGCTTCGGCTGCCACCCGGGGCAAAATTCAAAATTTCCTACCAACTGACAAAGTTTCATGTGTCGCGCGCACTCATATGACCGTGTGAAGCTGCGTGCGCCGTAAAACACTTACAAATAAAAATAATCAAGAAAAGAAATTGCAATTTTTAAGGTGTGGTGGCTTAATGAGTGAATTCTTGGATTTTAACCCCATGGACACAATACATACATTATATTTATACTATATAGTAAAGTGTGTACAATTTATTTCATGAAACGATTTTTAAAAATGTTTAACTTGAGGAAAATGGCTTTAGATGAAAATCTACAAATTGGATGCGTCCATTTTCAACCGACTTCTCCATTCATGGATTGCGAGAAATAACTTGTCAACACGCCTTATATTGGCTGCTTCCTTTTTGTAGAAACTGCAACAACATGAACAACTGAAGAAAAAACAACCACCAACAAAAACGACTGTTAAAAAAGGATAAAACAAAATGAAAGGAAACAGACTCTGTTTAATTTTGGTGGCGTCGGTGGTCTAGCGGTTAAGCTACCGGACTCGTAATCGTGAGGTTGCGAGTTCGGAGGTTCGAGCCGCGGGCCCGATGTTGTGTCCTTGGGAAAGACACTTTACACTAATTTTCCTCACTTCACCATGCACCCTGGTGGGGATGGGTACCCGGCTATAGATTGCGAAAGGTCTTTTCAGTATGTTAGTGTTTTACCGTCTATAAATGGCTGCTTGCACAGTATGCTTCCCAGGAAGTTGAGGTTGTTTCAGAATGCTCTCAGGGATGCTGGGGTAATAGTATAGATTGTGAAGCGCATAGAGCTTGCTGTTGAGTGGGAATTTGCACTATATAAGTGCTATCCATTATTATTATTATGTTTGTGTTGTAATGTTTAGTAGAAAAGGGGTGAAGTGGCAGATCATTAGCCCCAACAGCCACATCATCCAGACACCAGGCAGACAAGGTAAAGTCCACCCCAGGCGACCACCACGAGGTCAAAGGTTACCGCATCAAAGAAAAAGCCCCGGTACCTTATTAACCTACCCTTTAACCGTGTTGGAAGACCCTTTAACCGTGTTGGAAGACCCTTTAACCGTGTTGGAAAACTCTTTAACCGTGTTGGAAGAACCTTTAACCGTGTTGGAAGACCCCTTAAATACCTCCCCTCTCGCCATGTTGGAAGACCCTTTAACACTGTTGGAAGACCGTTTAACCATGTTGGAAGACCGTTTAACCATGTTGGAAGACCGTTTAACCATGTTGGAAGACCGTTTAACCATGTTGGAAGACCGTTTAACACCGTTGGAAGACCAAAATCTTGCTTAAAGATCAAGCATAGACCGTCCTTCTTGTTTTCTCTAGTATATCCAATTTGGAAGAACTCATGACTCTCTGAAATATTTACTGCTGATGCTTTTTCTTCGATTTAAATGAAAATCAACGTTCTTATTTCTTGTTTAAAAAGAAAAACACGGTACTATTCACTTCACTTAGTACCGTTGGTTCTCAGCACAAAGATATGTCTCTCGAAATCTTTCCTCCACCAAAGTATCAAGCCATTTTTAAATTTGAATACTTTGCTAAGCTACCAGAGAGCACCGAGCACACGTGTCTTCTTTTTTTGTAAATAATTTTTTTTTCCGTTTGTTTTCTTTTGTTCCTTGGGATTTGCTCAACATTAGTAACTTTGTGTGTGTGTGTGTGTGTGTGTGTGTGTGTGTGTGTGTGTGTGTGTGTGTGTGTGTGTGTGTGTGTGAGTGAGAGAGAGAGAGAGAGAGAGAGAGAGAGAGAGAGAGAGAGAGAGAGAGAGGGATAGAGAGAGAGAGGGAGAAAGAGAGAGATCCAGGCCTGCATAGGTGGATAAAGCAATAATACTACAATATTGGTGATTAAGAAACGGTACCACCTCATAAACTCTATATTTGATCGGTTCCTCAATATTGTTGAAAAAACCCCCAACTCTTTCGACCACAGACTTGAAATATGAAATATTATTTCGCAGATAAATCAAGGTGAAACTGAAAGGATTATTATTTTAAAGCCAAAACGTCTCTTTTTTTTGTTGCTTTTATGACTGAAATTTGACGACAGGGGTAAAATCAAAAAGTCACACATCAGTACACCGTATGCATTCAGCACACCAGTCAGTGCATCTCCGGCACATAGAGTTCATCTACAAGTTTTCCTGCAAAATGTTGTTTCAGGCATCAGTGAGAAGGGCTTGCTGCAGTTGCAAAATAGTTCTGGGAACGGGATTCACGTCACGAGCAACACAGTTAATTCTGTCCCACAGGTGCTCAATTGGGTTAAAATCTGGTGAAATGGCAGGTCGTAGATCCATTGCAGCGCGGTTATTCTGGATTTTTAAGAACATAATTCCGAGCGGAGTGCACGATGTGCGGGTGCATTGTCTTGTTGGGATGTCACAGCTTGAGTGTGATGTTGAAGAAATAACAGATAGTGCTAATGTGGTCTCCTGTACATACAATTTTATACTCCCATTATGGCATTCAAGTTCAATCCGTTCAACTTGTAATTGAGAATCGTCCGAGAAGGTGACGGTGTTCTACATACATCGGCGGTGTCTGCTGTGACCAGGTCATCTTAGCGTGATCGTGTTTTTGCTATTAACACAGTCTTCATGCAGACATCCTAGCTTCCGTCTTGAATTGCCACAGTCTGCGACGAAAAGTATGAAGGAGGTGGGGGTCATCCGTTTTCAGAGGTAAAATTTGTGAGAAAATGGCCGCCTAAGATTAGTTATTTCCTTAGCTTAAGGGCTGGTGGGGCACCTAGAAATCGTGTCTTGGGGTAAAATTTTGCAATTGGGGTTATTACATATTATAGTACCTGGACATTTCCTGAACAATATCCAGAAACGTATATAAGCCTTGCTACACCCTAAAGTTGTGTTTTGTTGTCAGGTTTTTCTTCGAAAGCACATGTTTTCTAGCCTTTTCTTACCTGTATCGGCTGTTTTCTCACAATTCTATTTTTTCACGCATTATCCCATTTTTCTGCTCTGTTCTTTTATGGTTCAATTTCAATGGAACTTTCACAGGATACCAACAACACCTATTTCTAAATTTTGGCTTGTTGAATTTTTGATTAATGGGGTAGTTTTTGATTTATGGGCTTAGTAAGCATGAATTTTCCATTTTTTTCACTTTTTTTGCAACATACCAATTGTAAGTGTCATAAAATAAAAACTAAATCATATATCAAAAATTCAACAATTTAAGAACTACATATTTACTGTTAGCATGCCAAATTAGAAGTAAATCGGTTTATAAATAAGGGAATAAAATGGGATAGAAAAAGGTATACAAAATCCAATATGGCCGCCGTTTCCATAGCAACCAATTCACAATGTACTTTTTGAACTACTGATTTAAAATCCCCAATAACACACGATGTCCCACAGCAAATATGGGCACTCTAGGCCTTGTAATAGCCAAAATAGACCTCAGGTGCCCCACCAGTCCTTAAGAGTTCGTGGTAACTGAAAATTTACATTTTTTGTGCCTTTAATCAACGTTTTTCCGAAAAATCCACACAGAAATGAGTTCTTTAATGGGCATGAAAGGTGTTGAGCCAAAAAACAAAAAATTGATAAAAATTCACAAACCAGCAGAAAAATGCAAGTTTCTTCACTTTAAATATTTTGACGAGAGCCTGATTGCTCCACGCTGCCTCATAAATTGTCTTGCGTTTTGAGCAGTTGTCCTGACATGAATTCTCTTTTGCACTGTCCAGATATATCGGTCTAAAAATGGCATTGTTACCCTTAGACAGCCGCATTCTGGGTCGGTTTTGAATAGAGACCAAGTCACAAGGTGGCGTCATCTCAGTTGGCTGATAGTCCTTCTGCTGACGTTGAATGTCTTCGCAACAGCAGTGCCCAATCACACCGACGGCTTGATTTTTCTGACTTTGAATTAAACGTACCATTGATGGGGTTTTAATACATAATTGATGTTCCTATATTTTCCGACTCTCACCCTTTAGCCGACAAGCCTCGTGTGTCTCCGACAACCAACAATAAACAAAGACAGACCAGGACTCACAGGCTCTCTCCTTCCCCTCCACAACAAACTGTCCACACAACACAACAATGTCATCACAGATTGTTCACTTGGTCACTCCCTGACCAGCTAGACCGGGTACACAATGGGCGATGGTGGCTTTGTTTATGGTGGACATAAGTACAGATGAGCCTAGTCAAATCCTTTATTATACTATTATGCACAAAGAGAAAGATGCTCAGGCACAGACTTTATCTTTTGATTTCTACTGACAATTTTAATTTATTTCCTGGTGAAATGATCACGCCTTTGTCACAACTTGTCTTTCGCTACAAGTCATCAATGGGCTATGGTCTTAATACAAACCGTGTTTCTGCCAGAGAAACAGACACAATTAAGGAGGGCACTCATGGCCTAGAGGCTAGGGTGTTCTCTTCTCATTCATAGGTCGCGGGTTGGAATCCGGGTAGCGACCGAATAATTTTCTTCTCTAAAATTGTCTCCTTTCATCTCCTTTTCTGCTTTCTTGCAATGTTCTGTCGTCTGCTTTTGTCTCCTCTTTCTGCTCCCCCCCCCCTCTGACCTCCTTTGCCCCCTCCTCTGGGCTACTGACTCTCTCTGCAGCTTTTCTACTGCTACTCCTTGGCTCCTTCTTACTGCTGTCTTTCAGCCACATCCCTGACCTTCTGGCATGGAAGATCTACACCTAGCCTTCTCGGACAAGGGCGAAAAATCTCGGAGGGTCCGTGTGCAATTTGTGCACGTTAAAGATCCCTTGGTCGTCTAAAATCGATAAGAGTAGGCTTCGGCCGCCGACAAGGCAAAATTCCAAATTTTCTACCAACTGAAAAAGTTTAACGTGTCCCGTGCGATCATATGGCCTAATGCAGTTGCGAGCGGCGTAAAACACTTACCCTCCAAAAAAGACACAACTAAGGAGGCAAACTTTGAAAATAAGTTAATAAAAAAAGATCAGTCATAGAAAGAATGGCAAACATAGTGCGAGGGCGTAAAAGGAAAAGTTTCTTGTTTGGAGGTTCCAGCCGTCTGTTACTTCTGCTGAGGTTACATTTTTCCTTTCTGTCAGTAACCTTCATTGTGCTGAATATTCAAATCAGATTTAAAAGAAAGCATTTAGACCAAAAGACTGCTATACAATAGGCCGTTGTTCAATTCTACCCCAGCTTCATCTCAATACACAATAGATGAATTAATATTTCCTAACCTCCCCCTCTAACCAACAAGCCTCCCACGTCTCCCAAAACCAACAATAAACAAAGACAGGCCAGGACTCACAGGCTCTCTCCTTCCCCTCCACAACAAACTGTCCACACAACACAACAATGTCATCATCACATATTGTTCACTTGGTCACTCCCTGACCAGCTAGACCGGGTACACAATGGGCGATGGTGGCTTTGTTTACACTTGACTGAATACCTTAGACTAGTTTCAATTTTTCAAAGGCGTAATGTTTTCCAAATCTATTTCCTTGCTCTGTATTTCAAGTCATCAGTGAGCAACGGTCTCAAGATCTTGTTACTGTTAGAGACAACGGAAACGTTCAGAGAAAATTTAAAAAAATTAAAATCTAAGCATAATTTCAAAGGCATTGATAAAAAAAGAATAGCGAGAGAGCGTTTTAAGGTAACGAAGCAAAAGTTGCACGGAGGTTCTAGCAGCATATCTTTTTCTTGAACAATCAGAGATTTCACATTTCTCGTTGCTCTCGGTGACCTGCACAATGCCAAATAAAATAATATATTAACAAAACCCAGCAACCCAACTTACATTAATATAACTAACGTCATTGTTAAATGTTTTCTGTCGGATTTTTCAGTACACAATGAATATCCATAGAAGCATTTTCCAGCCTGCAAGTCTTAAATCTTTCCCCAAAACAACTAAACAATAAACAAAGACGGGCCAGAACTTAGAGTTCCCCACCTTGCCCTCCACGACAAGCTATCAAAACAACACAACAATGTCATCATCAGCGATACAGGGACTCCCGGTAACACCTTCCTCTCCATAGCCATACTGTCAAAACAAACAACAACAACGTCACAATCAAAGATTTCAAACTTGGTTCACTCAGTCGCAGGCTGGCCCGGGCATACAATGGCCTCTGAGGTGTTGACACGTCTTTGATGTTAGCCGCCATGGTCAGTGGGTATGTAATTTATCCCCCCTGATTGAGTCTCACACCTCAGGGCAAGATCTCATCCGCGTACATCGGTTGATATAAATATCGGAGAATCAGTTTCTGTGGTCAGTTCAGTCAGAACCTGCTTCCAGTCTACATCGTTCCCTGAGTTTATCAACCGAATTTGCGTCGCGTTGTACATGGAGATGGAGAAAGTTAACGAGCATGCTGCTGCCTTCAACGCCTTGAACTTGGATAGAGGCCTCTGTGTCGGCAAAGGAGCCTCGGGTGAGGTCTTCCTTGCAGCATCTCGAGACGACGTATCCAGGAAATGTGCCGTGAAGATATTCGACCTGGTGAAAGACAACCGTTGTCATGAGTGGGGCTTCATCAATGAAGTTGATGTCTTGAAGGAGCTTCGCCATCCACGTATCGTCTCGTTACTGGCGTATTTGGGCAGCCCTCGCCACGGATATATTGTCCTTAAGTACTACCCGAAAGGGAGCCTGGAGAAGAGTCTCGGAGCTTTGAAGCCCTCACAGGTGCTTGGTTATATTCGTGATATCGGGGAGGCGCTAGAACACACACACAGTCGAGGAATTTTCCACCAGGACATCAAGCCGGCCAATGTTCTTGTGGACGAGGAAGACAGAGCGGTTCTGTGTGATTTTGGCTTGTCAGGACAGTTGAAGAACGGCAACACCAAAGTGACCAGATGGGTGACCACTCCAGGCTTCCAAGGACCTGAAACCAAGACAGGATAAGCGATGTGCCCTTATAAGGTAAGAAATCGTTTTTATTTTTGTATGTAAACTACTATTTTTTGGTCAATGTTTCTCCCAGTGTTTGTCACTGTTTGTCGAGCTTTTCGTTCTTTTTGTCCCAGATTCTCCTCCAGCAATCTCTTTCTCTCTGTCTCTTTATATGTTTTCCCCTTATTCAATCTCTCAAACTCCCTCTCTCTCTCTCTCTCTCTCTCTCTCTCTCTCTCTCTCTCTCTCTCTCTCATTCTCTCTCTCTATCTCTCTCTCTATCTCTCTCTCTCTCCCCCTCTCTCTCTCTCTCCCTCTCTCTCTCTCTCCTTCTCTCTCTCTCTCGCCTTTTTTTTGCCTATCCATTTCTTTCTCTCTCTTTCATTCCTTAATCTTCATCTTTCTCTCTTTCTGATCACCCTCTCCACTTGTCTCACTTTCCTTATGATTCTATCTACATGTTTCTCTACGCATCGGTACCTGTCTGTTTAATTATATTTTTTTAAAGTATAATATATTATAGTATTTACTGTTTTAGTAACTATCAGCATTACATGTCTAAGTCTCCTTATGTATTATGTATGTTCTATCTTTGCCTCTTCTATCTCTCTATCTCTTTCTTTCTCTCTACCTTTCAGATTGACGAACCTCTCTCCCTGTCTCAATGTCTTACCATTTCTCTCTACATACCTACCTACTTTGTTCAGGTTGTTACTCACCCTTTCCCGTCTCCTTATTGAGACAGTTTTTATATGACATAATATCATGTATTATAATATGTATGAGTAACTATGTATCCTTATTGTATGTCTTAGTCTTCTTCTGTATGTCATGTCTTTGCCCCTCCCCAACCCCTTCTCTTTCTCTCTTTCTTTCTCTCTCTCTCTCTCTCTCTCTCTCTCTCTCTCTCTCTCTCTCTCTCTCTCTCTCTCTCTCTCTCTCTCTCTCTCTCTCTCTCTCTCTCTCTCTCTTTCTTTCTGTTTTTCTAACCCACCACCCTCTCAGTTTTTCTCACTTTCCTTCTGTTTCTCTCTACAAATTTACAAAATCATATTTTTCTACCCCGCTCACGTCTTCCACTCACTACCCCCAACCTTTCCTGTTCTCTTTAATTAGATTGTTTTGTCAAATACATAATGTATTTATAAAAATTGTTTCGATATCTATGTATCTTCTTTGTATGTCTTAATATACTTCTGTATGTTATGCATCTCCCCCATCCCCCCCTTCTCT
>NW_004798085.1:174985-177528 GCF_000002075.1 Aplysia californica | reverse complement strand
AGGAGTGTGGAGTGGATATCTTCTTCTCATTAGAACTATTGATTTTTTTCGTAAACGTTTTTTCGTAGCTTTTTAAAAATGTTTTTTGTAAAATGATCTTTATGTTTTATATTTGAAGTCTAGTTGTCTGTAAGTGTAAGGTTAAGGGATAGATTGAGGGTCAGAGGGGAACTGGCTCTTGCTTTCTCTCTTTGCACAGAGGTCACGTTTACTTGGTTTTGTTTAGTTTTCTTTCTTTGTTTTGTTTGTTTTTGTTTTTGTTCAGTACATTGTTTTTGTTTTCTTCCTGTTTTCTTTTCGTTTTGGACTGGCTTTGACGTGAGTGCATTCTTCCATATGAGTCTTTCTTGAGTTTCTTTTTTCAGATGGTAGAGTAGACTAACACTAACACTAACACAAATCACGGTCACGTGTAGATGAGACTGCGTGCACAACGTTCCGGCTATTTTTTCTGAAGTGACCACCAAAAACTGTTGTCTCCATTAGGGAGTGGGAATGAGGGATATGCCCGCCTCGTGACTCATTTGGAGCAGAGGAAGTTAGGATCTAAACTATTTTGCTAACCTTTAACCTTCTTGTAATGTTCTGGAATGTGTGTTGTGTTCTCTGTTCTGTTGTGACTTCTCTGTCTCTATCTCTGTCCTGATCTCAACTTTAACCGGTTACTAACCATATGGCGTCAGTTTGTTAGGAACGGGCATGGGACAAAACAATCTATTTCAAGAAAAGATTGAAGGCAAAAGTCAAAAACATTTTTAATGCAGCCTACTTCGGTGTGACGGTCTCAAGCCCGTGAAATGCGGAGAGAAAATGTTTTAAGACTGAACACGATAAGATTTCTGAGAATTCCAGGTACCCCTCGGCTGACCAGAACGAATTTTTTAAATTCGATATTGTCTCAGTCGCATCTTCTCTTTTTTTCTTCTTCTTCTTACAGATCTTGCCTTTCTATCGCTTACTAATGCCAATACAAACAATTATATCAGCATAAACAGACCCCATTCTTACATAGAGACGTTGCTGATGAACAGCTTTCGGCAGTCAAAAATTCCGTCACGGTCCAGGCTTGAAACTTGGTTCTCTGGAAGTCACTATAATTATTCTGATTTGGACGAGTTACCCTCTTTGTATTTTATTCGTCGATAAGTCGTTTAGGCCATCTGTGTATTTATTTCTTTGTCTTCCTCTGCTTTTCTTTCCCTCCATCTTCCCACACAGAAGCAGATTCTCTTGCTCATTTGATCTGTTCATGTGGCCAAAGAATCTTAACTTTTTCTGATGGTTCTGATTATTGATCTTTTACAACCTGCCATTTGGAGCAGTTCATTATCTATTTTTGTCCCCCGTTCTGTCCATGAGATTCTGACTATTCTCTTGAAATGCCACATTCCAGCGGCCGCCAGTCATCTCTCTGTGTCTTTGTTTAGAGACCTGCTCTTGCATCCTTACAAAAAGATTGACCGTACGTGCCCTTTCGGGGTTCTTATTTTTGTGTACGCTGTAATGTTTCTGTATAAGAGGACAGTTTTGATATTGACGAAAGTTTCTTAAGATATTGCAATCCGTTTATCTCTATCTTTGTATCCCCTTTTGATTGTGGTGCAATTGAGCAACCTAGGTACATGCATTTTAAGTTGTTAACTGTTTAATTCTGTTGTTCTTACATGTGTTAAGCTTACTGCAGACTATCACGTTTTGATATCACCATACATTTCGTTTTCTAGGTATTCTGTAGTAGGCCTTTTTCTTCGCTTTTTCCTGTCACTCTAGTTAGAATCTCTGGAAGCTTAGAGTCAGAATCAGCTATCAAGACTGTGTCATCAACGTACCGTAGGTTGTTAATATTGTTACCGCCTACCTTGATTCTTTGTATATCACTGATGTTACGCAGTATCATTTCGTCGTATAAATCAAGGAGATCTGGAGATAAGACACATCCTTGTCGTTCTTCTCTACAGATTGTCAGGTATTCACTGAGCTTGTTCTCGACCCTGACTGCTGTCTGTTGTTCCCAAAAGAGGCTTCTCAGGATTCTTAGGTCTTTTCCATCTATGTTCGGGTCTGTTAGGATGTTGATCGTTCTGTCTGTCTCACTTTGACAAATGCTTTAGAGTAACTGATAAAGTAGAGGCAAAGGTCTTTCTAGACCTCAGTTCATCTTTCCATGAGCATCTTAGGGCGAAGGAGACATTTCAGGTACCGTTATTTGCAGTAAACCGAAATTCATCATCATCAATGCCTTTCACCCTTGGCAGGGTATAGGCCACATACAACCTCCTTCCATTTATCTCTGTCCTGGGCCATCCTCCCTAGCTCATTCCAAGTGGGTTTCATCTCTCTCATGTCCCTTTCCACACATCTCCTCCATGTTTCCCGTGGCCTACCCCTGCCTCGTGCTCCCTGTGGGTTCCACAGCAGCGACTGTATTGTGATGTTTCCGCTGGAATTTCTGAGTGTGTCCAATCCATCGCCACTTTCTTAGTCCTATTTCTACTTCTATACCTTTTTGTCCTGTCCTTTCCCACAGCTCTTCATGTCTTATT
>NW_004798085.1:172022-174866 GCF_000002075.1 Aplysia californica | reverse complement strand
TTCGTTAATGTTTTTTCGTAACTTTTTAAAAATGTTTTTTGTAAAATGATCTTTATGTAAGGTTAAGGGATAGATTGAGGGTCAGAGGGGAACTGGCTCTTGCTTTCTCTCTTTGCACAGAGGTCACGTTTACTTGGTTTTGTTTAGTTTTCTTTCTTTGTTTTGTTTTGTTTTTGTTTTTGTTCAGTACATTGTTTTTGTTTTCTTCCTGTTTTCTTTTCGTTTTGGACTGGCTTTGACGTGAGTGCATTCTTCCATATGAGTCTTTCTTGAGTTTCTTTTTTCAGATGGTAGAGTAGACTAACACTAACACTAACACAAATCACGGTCACGTGCAGATGAGACTGCGTGCACAACGTTCCGGCTATTTTTTCTGAAGTGACCACCAAAAACTGTTGTCTCCATTAGGGAGTGGGAATGAGGGAAATGCCCGCCTCGTGACTCATTTGGAGCAGAGGAAGTTAGGATCTAAACTATTTTGCTAACCTTTAACCTTCTTGTAATGTTCTGGAATGTGTGTTGTGTTCTCTGTTCTGTTGTGACTTCTCTGTCTCTATCTCTGTCCTTGAGTGTCTTCTATCCTGATCTCAACTCTAACCGGTTACTAACCATATGGCGTCAGTTTGTTAGGAACGGGCATGGGACAAAACAATCTATTTCAAGAAAAGATTGAAGGCAAAAGTCAAAAACATTTTAATGCAGCCTACTTCGGTGTGACGGTCTCAAGCCCGTGAAATGCGGAGAGAAAATGTTTTAAAACTGAAAACGATAAGATTTCTGAGAATTCCAGGTACCCCTCGGCTGACCAGAACGAATTTTTAAAATTCAATATTGTCTCAGTCGCATCTTCTCTTTTTTTCTTCTTCTTCTTACAGATCTTGCCTTTCTATCGCTTACTAATGCCAATACAAACAATTATATCAGCATAAACAGACCCCATTCTTACATAGAGACGTTGCTGATGAAAAGCTTTCGGCTGTAAAAAATTCCGTCACGGTCCAGGCTTGAAACTTGGTTCTCTGGAAGTCACTATAATTATTCTGATTTGGACGAGTTACCCTCTTTGTATTTTATTCGTCGATAAGTCGTTTAGGCCATCTGTGTATTTATTTCTTTGTCTTCCTCTGCTTTTCTTTCCCTCCATCTTCCCACACAGAAGCAGATTCTCTTGCTCATTTGATCTGTTCATGTGGCCAAAGAATCTTAACTTTTTCTGATGGTTCTGATTATTGATCTTTTACAACCTGCCATTTGGAGCAGTTCCCTATCTATTTTTGTCCCCCGTTCTGTCCATGAGATTCTGACTATTCTCTTGAAATGCCACATTCCAGCGGCCGCCAGTCATCTCTCTGTGTCTTTGTTTAGAGACCTGCTCTTGCATCCTTACAAAAAGATTGACCGTACGTGCCCTTTCGGGGTTCTTATTTTTGTGTACGCTGTAATGTTTCTGTATAAGAGGACAGGTTTTGATATTGACGAAAGTTTCTTAAGATATTGCAATCCGTTTATCTCTATCTTTGTATCCCCTTTTGATTGTGGTGCAATTGAGCAACCTAGGTACTAACATTTTAAGTTGTTAACTGTTTAATTCTTTTGTTCTTACATGTGTTAAGCTTACTGCAGACTATCACGTTTTGATATCACCATACATTTCGTTTTCTAGGTATTCTGTAGTAGGCCTTTTTCTTCGCTTTTTCCTGTCACTCTAGTTAGAATCTCTGGGAGCTTAGAGTCAGAATCAGCTATCAAGACTGTGTCATCAACGTACCGTAGGTTGGTAATATTGTTACCGCCTACCTTGATTCTTTGTATATCACGGATGTTACGCAGTATCATTTCGTCGTATAAATCAAGGAGATCTGGAGATAAGACACATCCTTGTCGTTCTTCTCTACAGATTGTCAGGTATTCACTGAGCTTGTTCTCGACCCTGACTGCTGTCTGTAGTTCCCAAAAGAGGCTTCTCAGGATTCTTAGGTCTTTTCCATCTATGTTCGGGTCTGTTAGGATGTTGATCGTTCTGTCTGTCTCACTTTGACAAATGCTTTAGAGTAACTGATAAAGTAGAGGCAAAGGTCTTTCTAGACCTCAGTTCATCTTTCCATGAGCATCTTAGGGCGAAGGAGACATTTCAGGTACCGTTATTTGCAGTAAACCGAAATTCATCCTCATCAATGCCTTTCACCCTTGGCAGGGTATAGGCCACATACAAGCTCCTTCCATTTATCTCTCTCCTGGGCCATCCTCCTTAGCTCATTCCAAGTGGGTTTCATCTCTCTCATGTCCCTTTCACACATCTCCTCCATGTTTCCCGTGGCCTACCCCTGCCTCGTGCTCCCTGTGGGTTCCACTGCAGCGACTGTATTGTGATGTTTCCGCTGGGCTTACTGAGTGTGTCCAATCCATCGCCACTTTCTTAGTCCTATTTCTACTTCTATACCTTTTTGTCCTGTCCTTTCCCACAGCTCTTCATGTCTTATTCTATCCTGCCACTTAATTCTTAGGATACTCCTCATACACCTGTTGATGAAAGTCTGGACTTAACGTAGAGGAGCACAGACTTGACATTGGAATTAAAGAATCGAATCTTGGTGTGCAGTGAGATGAAAACGAAACTGTGTTTCAGAAATTTCAGGAAGTATTCAATTTCTCATTCTTTCCATTAGTACACGCAGGAGGACTTTAGTAAGATGCTCCATAAGACTGATTATCCTGTGCTGCTCACATTCTGATGTTCCAGCTTCCAAATTTTTTGTTGTCGAAATGCTATAAATATTGACATCTTCAGATCTTCTGGTATCTCTTCGGTGTTGTATATGGTGTTAAGCAATGCTGTCACTTCTT
>NW_004798085.1:164199-171922 GCF_000002075.1 Aplysia californica | reverse complement strand
TTAATGCAGCCTACTTCGGTGTGACGGTCTCAAGCCCGTGAAATGCGGAGAGAAAATGTTTTAAAGCTGAAAACGATAAGATTTCTGAGAATTCCAGGTACCCCTCGGCTGACCAGAACGAATTTTTAAAATTCAATTTTGTCTCAGTCGCATCTTCTCTCTCTCTCTCTCTCTCTCTCTCTCTCTCTCTCTCTCTCTCTCTCTCTCTCTCTCTCTCTCTCTCTCTCTCTCTCTCTTTCTTTCTTTCTCTCTCTCTCTCTATTTAAACTTTTTTTTTTTACAGATCTTGCCTTTCTATCGCTTACTAATGCCAATACAAACAATTATATCAGCATAAACAGACCCCATTCTTACATAGAGACGTTGCTGATGAACAGCTTTCGGCTGTAAAAAATTCCGCCACAGTCGAGGCTTGAAACTTGGTTCTCTGGAAGTCACTAAAATTATTCTGATCTGGACGAGTTACCCTCTTTGTATTTTATTCTTTGATAAGTCGTTCAGGCCATCTGTGTATTTATTTCTTTGTCTTCCTCTGCTTTTCTTTCCCTCCATCTTCCCACACAGCAGCAGATTCTCCCGCTCATTTGATCTGTTCATGTGGCCAAAGAATCTTAACTTTTTCTAATGGTTCTGATTATTGATCTTTTACAACCTGCCATTTGGAGCACTTCCCTATCTATTTTTTTCCGCGTTCTTTCCATGAGATTCTGACTATTCTCTTGAAATGCCACATTCCAGCGACCCCCAGTCATCTCTCTGTGTCTTTGTTTAGAGACCTGCTCTTGCATCCTTACAAAAAGATTGACCGTACGTACCCTTTCGGGGTTCTTATTTTTGTGTACGCTGTAATGTTTCTGTATAAGAGGACAGGTTTTGATATTGACGAAAGTTTCTTATTGCAAGATATTGCAATCCGTTTATCTCTATCTTTGTATCCCCTTTTGATTGTGGTGCAATTGAGCAACCTAGGTACTTGCATTTTAAGTTGTTAACTGTTTAATTCTTTTGTTCTTACATGTGTTAAGCTTACTGCAGACTATCACGTTTTGATATCACCATACATTTCGTTTTCTAAGTATTCTGTAGTAGGCCTTTTTCTTTGCTTTTTCCTGTCACTCTAGTTAGAATCTCTGGGAGCTTAGAGTCAGAATCAGCTATCAAGACTGTGTCATCAACGTACCGTAGGTTGGTAATATTGTTACCGCCTACCTTGATTCTTTGTATATCACTGATGTTACGCAGTTTCATTTCGCCGTATAAATCAAGGAGATCTGGAGATAAGACACATCCTTGTCGTTCTTCTCTACAGATTGTCAGGTATTCACTGAGCTTGTTCACGACCCTGACTGCTGCCTGTTGTTCCCAAAAGAGGCTTCTCAGGATTCTTAGGTCTTTTCCATCTACGTTCGGGTCTGTTAGGATGTTGAATCGTTCTGTATTTCTCACTTTGACAAATGCTTTAGAGTAATTGAAGAAGTAGAGGCAAAGGTCTTTCTAGACCTCAGTTCATCTTTCCATGAGCATCTTACGGCGAAGAGGGCATTTCGGGTACCGTTATTTGCAGTAAACCGAAATTCATCATCATCAATGCCTTTCACCCCTGGCAGGGTATAGGCCACATACAAGCTCCTTCCATTTATCTCTGTCCTGGGCCATCCTCCCTAGCTCGTTCCAAGTGAGTTTCATCTCTCTCATGTCCCTTTCCACACATCTCCTCCATGTTTCCCGTGGCCTACCCCTGCCTCGTGCTCCCTGTGGGTTCCACTGCAGTGATTGTCTTGGGATGTATTCGCTGGGCTTTCTGACGGGGTGGCCAATCCATCGCCACTTTCTTAGTCCTATTTCTACTTCTATTATATCCTTTTGTTCTGTCCTTTCCCTCAGCTCTTCATGTCTTATTCTATCCTGCAACTTAATTCTTAGGACACTCCTCATACACCTGTTGATGAAAGTCTGGACTTTATTCAGCACTGTTTTTGTTGTCTTCAAAGTTTTGCAGCCGTAGAGGAGCACAGACTTGACATTGGAATTAAAGAGTCGAATCTTGGTGTGCAGTGAGATGAAACCAAAACTGCGTTTCAGAAATTTCAGGACTGTGCTGCTCACATTCTGTTGTTCCAGCTTAAATTTTTTTGGGGGGTAATGCTATAAATATCGACTTCTTCAGATTTCTGGTATCTCTCCGGTGCTGTATATGGTGTAAAGTAATATTCTCACTTCTTTGATTCACACCCTTTCTAGTGCAGTGGTGTTTTCAATGAATAATATTGAGGCAGCGTGGTGGAATCAGGGTTTCGTCAAATTAATGCAAGTGAAAAAACTTTCATTTTTCCGCAGGTTTGTGAATTTTTATCAAATTTGCAATCAATTGTAAATTAATAATAACCTGTAGTTGCAATCAATTGTAAATTAATAATAACATGTAGTTACAATCAGTATGGATTGTACATCATAATCTTCATAGTTCATGTAACTGGAAAAAATAATTTTAAAAAGAATATACAAATAAATAAATAAATACATAAATAAATAAATGAATAAATAAATAAATAAATAAATAAATAAATAAATAAATAAATAAATAAATAAATAAATAAATAAATAAATCAGCCAATCAATCAATCAATCAATCAATCAATTAACCAATCATTCAAACAATCAATCAATCAATCACTATAATAATATGCATATAATGCCAGGGCAAATTATTTTAAAAATTGTCAAAGTTTCTTCTTCCTCGTTCTCGATGACAAAAGCTAGACAGTCAGTCCGATGTCGCGCACATCTGTGCAGTTCGCTTCAAATCTGAGAGACTGCCAAGATTGTTTAAGTGAAAGTATTTTTAACAACAGCAACTCTTTTGTCTTTAACTTTGTACAAAAAGCAGAAACATTTAGGTAAAAGCAAACTTTAACTCTTCATTCAGAACTATAGTGCGGTCAAAAATTCGTGGCACAACTTTTCTTCAAATATCTCTTTAACGGGTGAATCAATCTCATCCATACTTTGCACAGCAATTTGTATCAATTTGTCTTAACTCAATCATATTTTCCCACAACAATTGAGGTTAAGTTAAAAAGCTTTTCTTCATTAATTAATATTAAATACTATGAAATCTCCTTCACGCGGAAAACGAAGTTGCTCACAGCACTTCCCACTTCTCACACACATTTTGCGTACGCATGACTTAAGCCACAGCTCACCAAGGACACTTTTTAGTGGTAAAACTAGTTACAAGAAATTAATTTCATAGGGAAAACTTTTTTTGCCCTGAAAGTTCTCAAAACACGCGTTCAATAAAGACAATATAGCGATTAGAAAGAAAAAAACTGACGGGCTCGGTTTTAAAAGCGGTATTGTCCCAGCTGTAAACCTTTTAAAATCAGTAGAAACCACCAACTGGGATTTTTTATTTGTATCTAAAAAGGAATTTTCTTTTAAAAAGAGCTAACAGGTGTTTACAAAAATATGGATCTCTTTAGACAAATTGATAAAAGTCACAGTACAAAAGCTGGAGAGTTAAAGTTCAATAGTTGAGGAGATATTTGACGATAAGTTGCGCCACGAATGTTTGACCGCACTAGTAAGCACCAAGGTTTCCTGTCTCCATAGGGTCGCCATGACGTCGTGCTCGAAGGATAGAGTTAATCTATTTTTAGAAAGGGGATTCAAAATTTAATTTACGAACATTTGAAGTTACACGTTTTGAGTTTCACAACATGCCAAGCTTTTTAAAATGTAAATTCTTTGAATAGCTTGATAACCACATGGAATAATATTGCGATTTTGATAGAGTAGCTAGAACATTTTGTTTCTGACCTCATGGTATTAGTGAATCAAAACGGCCAAATCATCATCATCATCATCATCATCATCATCATCATCATCATCATCATCATCATCCGGTGCCTTGCCGACTGGCGTGAGCGATCATGGACCTCCACTTCACTTTGTCTTGCGTTGCAGCAATGGTGTCTGTTGTTCTTGCTGCTCCTAGCCATGTTGTCATCTTGTCCAGTATCTTTTCCTTCTGTCTGCCTCTGCCTCTGCCTCTCGTTCCATCAAACTTGCCTGATGTTACAATATTCTCCAATACTTCTTTCCGCATTGTGTGTCCGAAGAAATTTGCCTGTCGCTTTCTTATATTCGTCATAAACTGTCTTCTATAATTTGCTTCAACCAAGACTTCTTCATTTATTTCATCAAGTCAGATAGTACTTTGTAATTCCAAGATGGCCAGGTCTTGTCCCATGACAAGGGTCAGATCATGGCGCGCTTATTAATTTTGTTCTACTGCATGAGGGTTCCCCCCCCTCCGGGGCAGTGCTACTGACTGAAGTGGCTTTAGGCCATTCCCAAAGCGGGGATAGTAACATGTACTTATGCACGGTAGAATTGTAGATGGGCTAATTAACCAATGTCATGCTCATAACTATGCTGGAACAGCGTAGGGGAAATGCTGCTTTTTCTTTCACTATCTTTTTTCCTCTACTTCTTTTGAATGTCTGTCACTCTCTTGTGAACTGCTATTTCCGGGGTGCCTTGATAAGCTGAAAAAGACGTTGTGCTGTTGAGGCCAGAGAGGTGATCAGAGTAAACCTCATGCCCCGTTTGGACTTCTCTATTGACATCCAACCCTTGTCGCTCATGTGGCCTTATGCAGTTGCGAGAGCCGCAAAACCTTACAAAAACTACTAAAACTAAGATAATTTCTGTAGAATTCTGTTTGATACGTGCACATTCTCAAACCTGGCCATTACAAACTCAGTCGAACGGGTATCTCCCCAAATTTGAGACTTCTTTTTGAAGATGGAAAAAGTTAATTTTCAGTAATACATATTATTATTATTTTTTAAAATCACTGATGTAACTTTTGAGGGTCAAATTGAACACCACTCTGTTTGTCCGCTGTGTCTTGCCTTTACAAGTGGCCGGTCTTTGTTCCTGGCTGAGGGGTGACAGACGCTGGTGATGTCACAGACAATGCGAACGATGGTGGTTCAGAGAAGGAGCCATTTATACTGCGGGAAGATAATATGAAACAGTGACATTATTGGTGATGTGTTAGGTGGTGCTGTTGTTGTTGTTGTCGTTGTTGTTGCTGTTTTTGTTTCTGTTATTGTTGTTGTTGCTGATTTTATGATTGATGTCGTTGTTATTGGTATTATATGTGTTGTTGTTGTTGTTGTTGTTGTTGTTGTTGTTGTTGTTGTTGTTGTTGTTGTTGTGTGTGTGTGTGTGTGGGAGCCCATCCTTCCGGATTGTTTAGAGACCCAAAGAGTGTGCTCTTCGCCAGGACCACCGCCTCTCTTGGGTAGCGGGTGAGGCATTCCAACCTCCCTGAATCTTCCCCAAAGAGATACCACCGCAGGACCTCCGTGGCGGGATATCTCTGCTGCCAGTGCTCGAAATCTTGGGGCTCCTCGCTGCACAATGGACATGGTCTCTGCGGGACTTAATTTGAGCCTCTCGTTTTGAGGAAACTGCCCTGTATTATTTCCTTTGTCCGCGTGTGGGATATCGGAGGGTCTTTTGTGATCAGTTTTATCTGGGCGCATGCACTTTCAAATGCAATTTGGAGGCCTGGGCCCGGCAGCGCTGTTGCCAGTTTGGCATTACTGTCAGCGAAATCGTTGCTGGTGGTCTCGCAGTGACCAGGGATCCACTGAATCGTGGGTTGGGGTGTTGTATTATTTATGCGTAGTCGCATTTGATCAAGGGATCGTGATGCTTCCACTAGTGCCATGCATAGCGATTGACTGTCAGTGAAGACAGCGACCGAGTTGAATGCATCTGACTATTTGCGGATCCAGTTAATGGCCATTTCCAAGGCTCTCCCCTCTTCCTCGAAAGAGCACGTGAATAGAGCGCCTTTCTCCCTCAGTGTCTCGACAACGGTCGGGCTGGACGGTCTCTCGTGGTGATCACGACCCCAGTGCTGCCATCTGTTGTTCCTGTACTAGCCGAGCCGTCAGTGTAGATATTGTATTGTGCGCTTTGAATCTTCCCACTGGAGTCACTCCTTCTGCTTATGCCGTACAGTTGGGGGAAAGTGAAGTCGGGGTTGATTCCCCGTTCCCGCGGCCTTGTTTTGAAGTAAGTAATGGGCCTCCTCTCGCAGTTGAACAGATGGGGGTTCTTTTTGCTGGCATCTTGGGCCCTTTTTTGGGAAATTTCTGCGTCCCTTTAGGCGTCTGAGCACTTGTTTCTTTGCCTCAATTCGTCGGGGGTTCTCGTTTGTTCATTCGCAGAGACTTCTCTCTTGATCGGAGGCAGTTAGCATTGGTGGTGGACTCAATGCTTAATATATCCGTTTTCAGCTCGAAGCGCCTCGATCAGTGAGGACTGGGCTTGGGTGGTGATCAGTCGCAGACATCTGTTTTGAACCACCTCCAGATTATTTATCAGTTTTGCTCAGCCACAGTTGCCAGCTGCTGCTTGTAAAGTTGAGGACACTTTATATATGGATGAGGTAGACCTTTCGTAGGACGTCTTTCCTCCATCCCCATTTTGAGTGGGCGACAGTGCCGAGGATCCTCATCTTCTCTGTGGCTTTAGCTATTACTGTCTCAACCTGTTTGCTGAACGTGAGCCTGTGGTCGAGTGTGACTCACAGGAATCTTGCATAGGGTTCATACTTAATTGTCGAATTATTGATTGTGTTGTTGTTGTTGTTGCTGTTGTTATTGCTATTTTTGTTGTGATAGCTGGCGCTGTTACTGATGCTGTTGTTTGAAAGTGTTGTTGTTGTTGTTGTTTTTATTGTTCCAGCTGCTACGAATGGTGGTGCTATAATATGCTGTTTGAAGGTGTTGGTGACGTGGAGTCGTCCTTATTAATTTGTTGCCGTCGTGAAAGTTTTATGTAAAAGTGTTAACGTTATTGTTGTCACGACAGTTGGTCTTTTGTGTTTGGTATTGGTTTTGCTGTTGTTCTCATTGCTGCTATAATCGTGGAAAATTCCATTGTGTGGCTCTAATTCGCAAACAATGAACCGAGCACCCTCTCATTGTTTTCATACCAATACACAAGTGCGCTTGTACACAAGTGCGAAAATCAAGTTTGCTCCGAGGAGAGGTCAGGCGTGTCTCAAACCAGCTCCTCGTGGAGACAATTAGCAGGAAGACCCTGAGGTGGACGCTGGAAAGGAGAGATGAGCAGCTATGGACATGTGCCGCCTGCTATGAATCTAGTTCTGGATCGAAGTAAATCCAAGTAACAAGTGCTACACCTGTTTCATTATAGAGCGCATCATTTGACTCAATTTAAGCGTTTATGCGCCCCTATCGACACAATTTAGATTATTTAGGATGTAGGCTTCGACCTACAAAATGAAACAGATACTCACAAAACATCAATCTGTCATTGGAAGCAAGAACAAGAGTACTGAAAAGTTACATCCAGCCAATCCTATTGTACGGGTGCGAAGCACGGACAACCAATAGACGGCTGGAAAGAACAATTGTGGCGACAGAGTTGTGGTTCATAAGGCGCATGCTGCGTATCCCATGGACAGCTAGAAAACATATGAAGAAGTCTTGGTTGAAGCAAATTGCAGACAAGAACTTATGACGAATTTACGACAGCGACTGGCAAATTTAATTTGGGCACAGAATGCGAAAAGAAGAATGGATGATATTGTAACAACAGGCAAATTTGATGGAAAGAGAGGCAGAAGCAGACAGAGGGAAAAGATACTGGACAAGATGACAACATGAATGGG
>NW_004798085.1:154612-164099 GCF_000002075.1 Aplysia californica | reverse complement strand
GGGTGGGGGGTGGCGGAGTCTCTTTCTTAATAAAAGAGGAGGACGGATATTTTCGTTCTTAATAGTAGAATGTTATGAAATAAGGAAGGGGGTAAACTCTTTCAATTTAGAAGAGAAAAGAGATTTTCTTGAAAGGGGAGGGGAGTGTGGAGTGGATATTTTCTTCTCATTAGAACTATTGATTTTTTTCGTAAACGTTTTTTCGTAGCTTTTTAAAAATGTTTTTTGTAAAATGATCTTTATGTTTTATATTTGAAGTCTAGTTGTCTGTAAGTGTAAGGTTAAGGGATAGATTGAGGGTCAGAGGGGAACTGGCTCTTGCTTTCTCTCTTTGCACAGAGGTCACGTTTACTTGGTTTTGTTTAGTTTTCTTCCTTTGTTTTGTTTGTTTTTGTTTTTGTTCAGTACATTGTTTTTGTTTTCTTCCTGTTTTCTTTTCGTTTTGGACTGGCTTTGACGTGAGTGCATTCTTCCATATGAGTCTTTCTTGAGTTTCTTTTTTCAGATGGTAGAGTAGACTAACACTAACACTAACACAAATCACGGTCACGTGTAGATGAGACTGCGTGCACAACGTTCCGGCTATTTTTTCTGAAGTGACCACCAAAAACTGTTGTCTCCATTAGGGAGTGGGAATGAGGGAAATGCCCGCCTCGTGACTCATTTGGAGCAGAGGAAGTTAGGATCTAAACTATTTTGCTAACCTTTAACCTTCTTGTAATGTTCTGGAATGTGTGTTGTGTTCTCTGTTCTGTTGTGACTTCTCTGTCTCTATCTCTGTCCTTGAGTGTCTTCTATCCTGATCTCAACTCTAACCGGTTACTAACCATATGGCGTCAGTTTGTTAGGAACGGGCATGGGACAAAACAATCTATTTCAAGAAAAGATTGAAGGCAAAAGTCAAAAACATTTTTAATGCAGCCTACTTCGGTGTGACGGTCTCAAGCCCGTGAAATGCGGAGAGAAAATGTTTTAAAACTGAAAACGATAAGATTTCTGAGAATTCCAGGTACCCCTCGGCTGACCAGAACGAATTTTTAAAATTCAATATTGTCTCAGTCGCATCTTCTCTTTTTTTCTTCTTCTTCTTACAGATCTTGCCTTTCTATCGCTTACTAATGCCAATACAAACAATTATATCAGCATAAACAGACCCCATTCTTACATAGAGACGTTGCTGATGAAAAGCTTTCGGCTGTAAAAAATTCCGTCACGGTCCAGGCTTGAAACTTGGTTCTCTGGAAGTCACTATAATTATTCTGATTTGGACGAGTTACCCTCTTTGTATTTTATTCGTCGATAAGTCGTTTAGGCCATCTGTGTATTTATTTCTTTGTCTTCCTCTGCTTTTCTTTCCCTCCATCTTCCCACACAGAAGCAGATTCTCTTGCTCATTTGATCTGTTCATGTGGCCAAAGAATCTTAACTTTTTCTGATGGTTCTGATTATTGATCTTTTACAACCTGCCATTTGGAGCAGTTCCCTATCTATTTTTGTCCCCCGTTCTGTCCATGAGATTCTGACTATTCTCTTGAAATGCCACATTCCAGCGGCCGCCAGTCATCTCTCTGTGTCTTTGTTTAGAGACCTGCTCTTGCATCCTTACAAAAAGATTGACCGTACGTGCCCTTTCGGGGTTCTTATTTTTGTGTACGCTGTAATGTTTCTGTATAAGAGGACAGGTTTTGATATTGACGAAAGTTTCTTAAGATATTGCAATCCGTTTATCTCTATCTTTGTATCCCCTTTTGATTGTGGTGCAATTGAGCAACCTAGGTACTTGCATTTTAAGTTGTTAACTGTTTAATTCTTTTGTTCTTACATGTGTTAAGCTTACTGCAGACTATCACGTTTTGATATCACCATACATTTCGTTTTCTAGGTATTCTGTAGTAGGCCTTTTTCTTCGCTTTTTCCTGTCACTCTAGTTAGAATCTCTGGGAGCTTAGAGTCAGAATCAGCTATCAAGACTGTGTCATCAACGTACCGTAGGTTGGTAATATTGTTACCGCCTACCTTGATTCTTTGTATATCACTGATGTTACGCAGTATCATTTCGTCGTATAAATCGAGGAGATCTGGAAATAAGACACATCCTTGTCGTTCTTCTCTACAGATTGTCAGGTATTCACTGAGCTTGTTCTCGACCCTGACTGCTGTCTGTTGTTCCCAAAAGAGGCTTCTCAGGATTCTTAGGTCTTTTCCATCTATGTTCGGGTCTGTTAGGATGTTGATCGTTCTGTCTGTCTCACTTTGTCAAATGCTTTAGAGTAATTTATAAAGTAGAGGCAAAGGTCTTTCTAGACCTCAGTTCATCTTTCCATGAGCATCTTAGGGCGAAGGGGACATTTCAGGTACCGTTATTTGCAGTAAACCGAAATTCATCCTCATCAATGCCTTTCACCCTTGGCAGGGTATAGGCCACATACAAGCTCCTTCCATTTATCTCTGTCCTGGGCCATCCTCCTTAGCTCATTCCAAGTGGGTTTCATCTCTCTCATGTCCCTTTCACACATCTCCTCCATGTTTCCCGTGGCCTACCCCTGCCTCGTGCTCCCTGTGGGTTCCACTGCAGCGACTGTATTGTGATGTTTCCGCTGGGCTTTCTGAGTGTGTCCAATCCATCGCCACTTTCTTAGTCCTATTTCTACTTCTATACCTTTTTGTCCTGTCCTTTCCCACAGCTCTTCGTGTCTTATTCTATCCTGCTACTTAATTCTTAGGATACTCCTCATACACCTGTTGATGAAAGTCTGGACTTTACGTAGAGGAGCACAGACTTGACATTGGAATTAAAGAATCGAATCTTGGTGTGCAGTGAGATGAAAACGAAACTGAGTTTCAGAAATTTCAGGAAGTATTCAATTTCTCATTCTTTCCATTAGTACACGCAGGAGGACTTTAGTAAGATGCTTCATAAGACTGATTGTCCTGTGCTGCTCACATTCTGTTGTTCCAGCTTAATTTTTTTTTTTGTCGAAATGCTATTAATATTGACATCCTCAGATCTTCTGGCATCTCTTCGGTGTTGTATATGGTGTTAAGCAATGCTGTCACTTCTTTGATACTCACCTCTTCTAGTGCTGGGATCTTTTCAATAAGTTTGTTTTCTGTGTCTGGCGCTTTGCCATAAAGTGCAAACTTTCTATAATGACATCATAGGGACCAGAAAAAAGTGACGTTATAGAAAGTTGTCGTTATAGAGAGCCAACAAAGAATATTACTAATGATATTATAAGGAAAACATCGGAACCTTGGGCACCATGTCGCTATACAGAAGATGTCGATATATCGAAGGTTGTTATAGAGAGGCTGCACTGTATTTCATTTTACTCATGGTGTCTTGTACCTCTTCTGTTACAGAAATGTTGACGTCAGCCCTCTATTGGCTAAATACATGAAAACTATTAAGATAAATCGTGTACATCCGACTTTCAGAAAAAAAGAAAGAAAAAATACTATTGCATTGTAATGTTGATTGAAGCAAATGTGCTGGTTCATGTAGATTTATTTTCTCACAAAGCAATATTTTTTTACGTAATTAACGTCATATTGTGTAATTTATTTACAATGTTTAATATGAAAATCATTAGTGATGAACAAAACCAGACATTGACAAAAAGACAGGCACATGGTCTTGCCAAACACGTTTACCAAAAGAATGTATAGGCTGTATGTCAAACGTTTCCTCACGGGAGAAAAAGGATTTCTTACTTTCTGTCTTTCTGTCAGTCTGTCTTTCTGTCTTTCTGTCTTTCTTTCTTTCTTTCTTTCTGTCTTTCTGTCTGTCTGTCTTTCTTTCTCACTTTCTTTCTGTCTTTCTGTCTGTCTGTCTGTCTGTCTGTCTTTCTTTCTGTCTTTCTTTCTTCCTTTCTTTCTTTCTTTCTTTCTTTCTTTCTTTCTTTCTTTCTTTCTTTCTTTCTTTCCTTCCTTCTTTTTTTTTCTTTTTTTCTTTTTTTCTTTCTTTCTTTCTTTCTTTCTTTCTGTCTTTCTTTCCTTCTTTCTTTCTTTCTTTCTGTCTTTCTTTCTTTCTGTCGTTCATCCTACGCTGGACTAGAAACACACACTGTTGTTTAAGTTTAAAGAGCTTTTTCCATGAAATTTGCACCAAAGTTTGAACATTTTCACTCTTAGTCATAACAATAACACAGCCTGTACCTGAGTCATCGAAAAATGTAAATTAATAATTACCTGTAGCTGCAATCAATTGTAAATTGATAATAACATGTAGTTGCAATAATTGTACATCATAATCTTAACTGGTTAAAAAAAAGTTTAAAAAAGAATATACAAATAAATAAATAAATAAATAAATAAATAAATAAATAAATAAATAGATAGATAAATAAATAAATCAACCTATCAATCAATCAATCAATTAACCAATCAATCAATCAATCAATCAATTAACCAATCAATCAATCAATCAATCAATCAACCAATCACTATAACAATATTTATATAATGCCAGGGCAAATTATTTTAAAAATTGTTAAAGTTTCTTCTTCTTCCTCGTTCTCGATGACAGCAGCTAGACAGTCAGTCAAATGTAGCGCACAAACTGTGCAGTTGTGGCGGCGTCCATCCTTGTTATCGTCATGTCTCACGTCACAAGCAGTTCGGTTAACTTGCGTAGTGTACTGTTCCGACTTCTCTGTTGACATCCAACCCGTGTCGCTCATGTGGCCTTTTGCAGTTGCGAGAGCCGCAAAACCTTACAAAAACTACTAAAACTAAGATCATTTCTGTAGAATTCTGTTTAATACGTGCACATTTACCTGTCTAGTTTTCTTCTCAAACCTGGCCATGCACAAACTCAGTCGAACGGGCATCTCCCCAGATTTGAGACTTCTTTCTAAAGAAATAAAAAGTTAATTTTCAGTAAGACATATTATTATTATTTTTTTAAATCACTGATGTAACTTTTGAGGGTCAAATTGAACACCACTTAGTTTGTCCACTGTGTCTTGTCTTTACAAGTGGCCGGTCTTTGTTCCTGGCTGAGGGATGACAGACGCTGGTGATATCGCAGATAATGCGTACGATGTTGGTTCAGGGAAGGAGCCATTTATACTGCGGGAGGATAATATGAAATAGTGACATTATTGGTGATGTGTTAGGTGGTGCTGTTGTTGTTGTTGTTGTTGCTGTTGTCATTTTTGTTTCTATTGTTGTTGTTGCTGATTTTATGATTGATGGCGTTGTTATTGGTATTATATGTGTTGTTGTTGTTGTTGTTGTTGTTGTTGTTGTTGTTGTTGTTGTTGTTGTTGTTGTTGTTGTGTGTGTGTGTGTGTGTGTGTGTGTGTGTGTGTGTGTGGGAGCCCATCCTTCCGGATTGTTTGGAGACCCAAAGAGTGTGCTTTTCGCCAGGGCCACCGCCTCTCTTGGGTAGCGGGTGAGGCAGTCCAACCTCCCTGAATCCTCCCCAAAGAGATGCCACCGCCGGACCTCCGTGGCGGGGTATCTCTGCTGCCAGTGCTCCAAATCTTGGGGCTCCTTGCTACACAATAGACAGAGAGGGTCCGATGTTTTGTCCATTCTATTTTTGTAGGCTCACAGCCCAGAGAAATGACCAGTCCTGATTTTTGCCACTAGTGACTGGTCTCTTCGTGACTTAATTTAAGCCTCTCGTTTTGAGGAAACTGCCCTGTATTATTTCCTTTCTCTGCGAGTAGGATATCGGAGGGTCTTTTTGATCTGGGCGCATGTAAAAGTGTTATCGTTATTGTTGTCACGACAGTTGGTCTTTTGAGTTTGGTTCTGGTTTTGCTGTTGTTCTCATTGCTGCTATAATCGTGGAAAATTCCATTGTGTGGCTGTAATTCGCAAACAATGAACCGAGCACCCTCCCACGGTTTTCATACCAATACACAAGTGCGCATGTACACAAGTGCGAGGAGAGGTCAGGCGTGTCTCAAACCAGCTCCTCGTGGAGACAATTATCAGGAAGACCCTGAGTTGGACGCTGGAAAGGAGAGATGAGCAGCTATGGACATGTGTCGCCTGCTATGAATCTAGCTCTGGATCCAAGTAAATCCAAATAACAAGTGCTACGCCTGTTTCATTATAGAGCGCATCATTTGACTCAATTTAAGCGTTTATGCGCCCCCATCGAGACAATTTAGATTATTTAGGATGTAGGCTTCGACCTACAAAATGAAACAGATACTCACAAAACATCAATCTGTCACTGGAAACAAGAAAAAGAGTACTGAAAAGTTACATCCAGCCAATCCTATTGTACGGGTGCGAAGCACGGACAATCAATAGACAGCTGGAAAGAACAATTGAGGCGACAGAGTTGTGGTTCATAAGACGCATGTTGCGTATCCCATGGACAGCTAGAAAACATATGAAGAAGGCTTGGTTGAAGCAAATTGCAGACAAGAGCTTATGACGAATATACGACAGCGACTGGCAAATTTCATTGGGCACAGAATGGGTAAAGAAGAATGGAGGATATTGTAACAACAGGCAAGTTTGATGGAAAGAGAGGCAGAAGTAGACAGAGGTAAAAGATACTGGACAAGATGACAACATGCATGGGAGCAGCAAAAACAACAGACACCATTGCTGCAACGTAAGACAGATGGAAGTGGAGGTCCATGATCGCCCACGTCAGTCGGCAAGGCACCGGATGATGATGATGAGGCTTCGACCTCACCTCTCTCCTTTTCTCTGGTTTACGTCTGAGAACTACATGCCAACAAAATGACCACAATTTTCACCTATTATCCGATCTGTCTTATCTGTAGTTAGCCGCATACGACCAGTGTCTGAGTAGTTTCCAACTCTATCTCTATCTGACTTCCTCTCTGCTCCGGGGACGAGCGTGTTTGTGCAAGCTCTGACGAATTTTAAAAAATCTGAACGGAATGTTGCTTGTGCATCAATTTATACCCTTAGAACGTAGAACAGTAATCTCTCTCCGACTCACGCCCCCCTTTCTCTCTTACAAACACACACACACAAACACACACACACACACACACATACACACACACGCACACACACACACACACACACACACACACACACACACACACACACATCCATACACCCTGCGTACACACTCCTGAAAGCTATACATACATTCATATCATACTTACTAGCTTTTAGCACCAAGAGGAACGATGGTTTCAGCGTTGACCTGACTCTGCTTCTGTTGCCTCATTCTGTACTGTCTGACAAAGTAGACACCAATGGCAGTAGCCATCACGGCAACCACGGCCGCACACACTCCCCCGACAGTGCCGTAGTACTTGAAGCCAGAATCTTCTCCTGGGAAAACAAACACCGTGAGCTCAGGGATACATCTTGTACATGTTGAAACTTTCGACTTGGCGGAACTACAGGGTGACAAAAAAAAGAAGCAAAAAACCCCACACAAACAATAAAAGAGACATAAAGTGGACCCTCTTCTCCACCCTCGAGGATCTTGACTTTGCCGACAACCTTGCACTACTCTCTCATACCAACCAGCACATGCAGGAAAACCAAACCGACTCCACAAATACGGACGCCAGATTGGGTTAAGAATAATCCAGAAGAAGACAGAAGTGATGACACTAAAGGTGGGCTCCCCAACGCTGATTAGGGTGAACAACACGGACCTGCCTATAACAAACACATTTACCTACCTAGGCAGCATAATCACAACTGACGGCGGCACAAAGGAAGACATCATGAACAGACTCGGCAAGGCAAGATCTATACACAGAAGCATGATCAACATCTGGAAGTCAGGACAGTTTAGTATACAAACCAAGTTAAAGCTGTATAACAACTGTGTACTATCCACACTCCTATATGGAGCTGAATGCTGGAGGATGACTGATCATGACCGTGCCAAGCTATCTTCCTTTCATACAACCAGCTTACGCCAAATACTCAGAATCTTCTGTCCCGACAAGATTTTCAACACCGATCTATTACAAAAATGTAGGCAAGAGGACATGACCACCATAATAAAAAGGAGAAGATGGAGATGGATTGGACATGTTCTGAAAAGAGAACCAGACTCTAGTCCGAGAGCCGGGTCTATATAAAGTACTAGAACCTTGATTTTCATCATAAAGTTTTTTTTCTTTGGTGATTCTGCTTCCTCGGGTCTCTAGACTTCATATCAGTCGAGGGCCAACTTGTATCTTATGGGCATAATTTGTTTCTGCTGGTTGAAATACACCAACCCGTATCATGCAAGAATGATGAAGGAGCGACTAGGGCTGGGCAATGAGTCGCTTTACCAAAATACGGATAATATGTTAGTACACCTCTTCGGCAAATAATATGTTATGAACCGCCTCGGCAAAATCTCTTAGATAGACAGGTTAGCATTACTTCATCAACAAATGGATACACTCACTGCGGCAAACGAGTCAGGAAAGAGAGTTTAGAGTCTGAATTCAGATAATATTTCATTGAGAATTATCCGGTTATCCGGATAGTTTATCCGGATTTTACCCACCTCTATACCATGTACGAGTCGACCAAGATTCGCGCGAGGGTACTAGATTTAGATCTAGGCCTAACGCTAACAGCTCCTCTCGCCGTGATGTCACATGATGCACCGAAAGGTGCACCGCACGGCCTGCTGTAATATTATGGACTCAACTAGCAAAGCAAGAAGACATTGGCGGACCGTGCTTCGTCACACCACACCTCCGTAGAAACAAAGAATGTAGGAAACCGCTACGTCACCACGAGGACGTGATGCGATCAGGCTGGTTCATGCAACATGCACATGCATACACACAGTGTCTCTCTCAATTACTTTTAAACACATACGGAAGCGATAAAAAACCCACCGCTGATCAAATCGAGACGTATTAGTGGTCTACTGGAAGCAAGCCAGCAACGAGATGATGGACTCAGTCAGAGACTTTCAGATGATGCTGAGTTTATACTGCGTCACAAGAACTGTGTGAGCACACATTGTTCCAGAGACCATATTAAGCGATTTTTACTAAAGCAAAAGACTGAGGAACTTTCTGAAGAAGAACTCAAACGTCATAGGGGCAGTACTAGTTCGTTTCATTTTCACGAACATTTTTTGTGTGTGTGGAGAAGCATGCTCACTGATACCCCCGAAAACAGCCAGATCGTTGGAAAAAGCCTACTGTACTTATTATGTCGAACTAGAGAGGTGAAAGGGAGGAAGATCACCAAAGAAAAACTACACAAAAGCGTGCCAAGGAACGTGGGGACAAATGGGGAATGGATGTCAGCTTCCGTGTGTCATCAACAGTCAGTGATTTAGCAGACGCTAGGTATCAGAGAGACTGCCACTCCTGGTTCTACACAAACTATCCAACGCAATGAACTAGCTCACCTACAAAGCATGACTTAGACTATGTCTTCGGTATGCTGGTTGACGACATTCGATGAAACAAATCACGAATGTGGAATAGTGTGGAAATCCATGAACGCTATATTGAACTTGGGGGGGGGGGGGGGGGGAGGAAGATAAATCACGACGTACACT
>NW_004798085.1:151557-154512 GCF_000002075.1 Aplysia californica | reverse complement strand
TACTCTCTTGTACACCTCTAATCTTCTGGCGCTCATATGACCTTATGCAGTTGCGAGCGCCGTAAAACCTCTACTAAAACTAAGACTTATTCGATCTCACCTCTCTCCTTTTCTCGGTTTTACGTCTGAGAACTACATGCCAACGAAACGGCCACAATTTTCACCTATTATCCGATCTGTTTTATCTGTAGTTAGCCGCACACGACCAGTGTCTGAGTAGTTTCCAACTCTATCTCTATCTGCTCGGGGGACGAGCGTGTTTGTGCAAGCTCTGACGAATTTTAAAAAATCCGAACGGAATGTTGCTTGTGCATCAATTTATACCCTTAGAACGTAGAACAGTAATCTCTCTCCGACTCACCCCCCCCCCCACCCTCTCTCTCTTACAAACACACATACACACACATACACACACACATACACACAAACCAAACCCCCTTCATAAACACACACACATCCCTACACCCTGCGTACACACACACACACACATACACACACACACACACACACACATACACACACACATCCCTACACCCTGCGTACACACTCCTGAAAGCTATACATACATCCATATCATACTTACTAGCTTTTAGCACCAAGAGGAACGATGGTTTCAGCGTTGGCCTGACTCTGCTTCTGTTGCCTCATTCTGTACTGTCTGACAAAGTAGACACCAATGGCAGTAGCCATCACGGCAACCACGGCCGCACACACTCCCCCGACAGTGCCGTAGTACTTGAAGCCAGAATCTTCTCCTGAAAAAACACACACCGTGAGCTCAGGGATATATCTTGTACACGTTGAAACTTTCGACTTGGCGGAACTACAGGGTGACCATATAAAAAAGCAAAAAAATCCCCACACAAACAATAAAAGAGGCATAAAGTGGACCCTCTTCTCCACCCTCGAGGATCTTGACTTTGCCGACGACCTTGCACTACTCTCTCATACCAACCAGCACATGCAGGAAAAAACAAACCGACTCCACAAATACGGACGCCCGATTGGATTAAGAATAAGTCAGAAGAAGACAGAAGTGATGACACTAAAAGTGGGCTCCCAACGCTGATTAGGGTGAACGACACGGACCTGCCTATAACAAACACATTTACCTACTTAGGCAGCATAATCACAACTGACGGCGGCACAAAGGAAGACATCATGAATAGACTCAGCAAGGTAAGATCTATACACAGAAGCATGATCAACATCTGGAAGTCAGGACAGTTTAGTATACAAACCAAGTTAAAGCTGTATAACAACTGTGTACTATCCACACTCCTATATGGAGCTGAATGCTGGAGGATGACTGATCATGACCGTGCCAAGCTATCTTCCTTTCATACAACCAGCTTACGCCAAATACTCAGAATCTTCTGGCCCGACAAGATTTTCAACACCGATCTATTACAAAAATGTAGGCAAGAGGACATGACCACCATAATAAAAAGGAGAAGATGGAGATGGATTGGACATGTTCTGAGAAGAGAACCAGACTCTTGTCCGAGAGCCGGGTCTATATAAAGTACTAGAACCTTGATTTTCATCATAAAGTTTTTTTTCTTTGGTGATTCTGCTTCCTCGGGTCTCTAGACTTCATATCAGTCGAGGGCCAACTTGTATCTTATGGGCATAATTTGTTTCTGCTGGTTGAAATACACCAACCCGTATCATGCAAGAATGATGAAGGAGCGACTAGGGCTGGGCAATGAGTCGCTTTACCAAAATACGGATAATATGTTAGTACACCTCTTCGGCAAATAATATGTTATGAACCGCCTCGGCAAAATCTCTTAGATAGACAGGTTAGCATTACTTCATCAACAAATGGATACACTCACTGCGGCAAACGAGTCAGGAAAGAGAGTTTAGAGTCTGAATTCAGATAATATTTCATTGAGAATTATCCGGTTATCCGGATAGTTTATCCGGATTTTACCCACCTCTATACCATGTACGAGTCGACCAAGATTCGCGCGAGGGTACTAGATTTAGATCTAGGCCTAACGCTAACAGCTCCTCTCGCCGTGATGTCACATGATGCACCGAAAGGTGCACCGCACGGCCTGCTGTAATATTATGGACTCAACTAGCAAAGCAAGAAGACATTGGCGGACCGTGCTTCGTCACACCACACCTCCGTAGAAACAAAGAATGTAGGAAACCGCTACGTCACCACGAGGACGTGATGCGATCAGGCTGGTTCATGCAACATGCACATGCATACACACAGTGTCTCTCTCAATTACTTTTAAACACATACGGAAGCGATAAAAAACCCACCGCTGATCAAATCGAGACGTATTAGTGGTCTACTGGAAGCAAGCCAGCAACGAGATGATGGACTCAGTCAGAGACTTTCAGATGATGCTGAGTTTATACTGCGTCACAAGAACTGTGTGAGCACACATTGTTCCAGAGACCATATTAAGCGATTTTTACTAAAGCAAAAGACTGAGGAACTTTCTGAAGAAGAACTCAAACGTCATAGGGGCAGTACTAGTTCGTTTCATTTTCACGAACATTTTTTTTGTGTGTGGAGAAGCATGCTCACTGATACCCCCGAAAACAGCCAGATCGTTGGAAAAAGCCTACTGTACTTATTATGTCGAACTAGAGAGGTGAAAGGGAGGAAGATCACCAAAGAAGAACTACACAAAAGCGTGCCAAGGAACGTGGGGACAAATGGGGAATGGATGTCAGCTTCCGTGTGTCATCAACAGTCAGTGATTTAGCAGACGCTAGGTATCAGAGAGACTGCCACTCCTGGTTCTACACAAACTATCCAACGCAATGAACTAGCTCACCTACAAAGCATGACTTAGACTATGTCTTCGGTATGCTGGTTGACGACATTCGATGAAACAAATCACGAATGTGGAATAGTGTGGAAATCCATGAACGCTATATTGAACTTGGGGGGGGGGGGGAGGAAGATAAATCACGACGTACACT
>NW_004798085.1:146172-150427 GCF_000002075.1 Aplysia californica | reverse complement strand
CGTGAAGACAGCAATGGTTGAAGCCAATGGTCTGACACAGCTCCCTGGTCATGGATGGACAATATTCACCAGTGACTACCAGCTGTGCAAAGAACTTGTCCACATCACATGGGTTGACAAGGAACAGTTTCAGAAGTTCATCCCAAGAATTGGTGGTATGCACATGCTGAGGAGTTTGTTAGTGCTGTGGGATACCTGATGGGAGGAAGTTGCATTGAAGACATACTTGGCTCTGCATTTGTGGGGGTGTCAAAAATGTTGACCCGCAAAAAATGCCCACAAAATGTAAAAGCTTTGAGATTTCTTGTTGAGTAGTTACTGCGACCCATTCTCTCCAACACTGACGTGCACACCATGGCTGCACTCACGCAATGTCTCGTCACCAAAAGCACCCAGAGCAAAACCACAAGACTTTGGGTTGAGTGCTCCTTGACCCAGTGTTCATTGTGATGGCCTTTGTTCGGGCTGAGAGAGAAGCTGACTGGACTCTTCACTTGTTTGCTGTGGAAAAGATGTTCCCCTACATCTTTGAGTCTGGAACGTCAATTATGCTGGCTACTGTCTTTACTATCTCCGATCCATGCAGCGCCTGCATCCACACGTTTTTAATGAAATACTTTAAAGTAATATTGTAGTCTATATATTAATATATATATATATATATGTATTATATATACATATGTGTGTGTGTGTGTGTGTGTGTGTGTGTGTGTGTGTGTGTCTCCCTCTGCCACGAGGAAGAACTTATCCTTGCGAGGTCGTGCTTTTAATGCGACGATTTCAAGTGTATTACAGATCAGCACATTTATGAAAACTATATGGCGGCCATCTTGTTTTCTTTGAAGTTGCCATTTTATTGAATATTTGATGTGTATTTCATCAAGAGTGGTTACTTTTGTCACACTGAATGTTATTTAATTAAGTTTGTACATTTTTATGTCTTTAAATGCATGATATCCCTCACAACATCTTTTACTCGAAATCCATCTTGGATTTTCACTTTAAAACAAAAATGCCCAAAGTTTAACATTTGGCCCCCATTAGATTTGAAATCAGCAATGAAAACTCTGTTAGAATCACCAAAGAAAAAAACTTTATGACGCAAAACAAACTTTTTCATCTGGCGCTCGGACTATAAAGACTGCACTCCACTGGACCCCCGAAGGACGTCCCAAAAGGGGCAGACCCAAAGTGACACAGAGACGCACAGTAGAGTCGGAAATGAAGTCCTGGAACCATTCGGGGGGGGGGGGGGGGTGTTGACCAAGATGGCCCAAAACAGACAGAGCTGGAGATCCTTTGTTGCTGCCCTAAACGCCAGATGGCGTAATGGGTAGTAAGTAAGTAAGTAAGTAAACAATTTAAAAAAAACAACCAAACTTTGCAACTCCTGTTAAACTTTTACTAACTAAAAACAAAGCTGTATTATTTTACAAGGACTCACCACTTCGACTTCTTTTCCCTGATCGATCAACGGCTTGCAGACGGAGCCGAAAGCTTGCGCCGAGCCCATGGAGCGTCAGAATAACTCGGTCAGCGTCTATTGCAAATGTCTGGCCCTCAGAGTTGCTGCACAACTGGATGGCCATAGAATACATAGGTCTATTCTTAGCAGAAATCCTCTCTGGAAAGAAACATTTTAGACAGAATCTTAAGAAACGTTTGAGGACCTCAAAACCTAAGAATCCCATCTTTCCAAAAATTGGTACCTGGCGACTCAACAAGCAGATATAATTTCAACACTGAAAACACTTTTTTTTTTAAAGAAGAAAATTCACTTGTCCGTGAAAAAGGATACATTCCTATCTGCAATTCTGTGATGTCAAGGGACATGACTCTTATCTTTACTGTGGGGACAAGATAATTAGGGAAGTGGCACGCCCTTGGATGACGTCAAGAGTCTGGCGCCAAATAGAGAGAAATCGTCTGAGAGACTCACTGAGGTAGGCAGTCGAACTCAGGACCACGACGAGGCAACATTTATCTAGGACGGGGGCCCCCTGACAGACCCGACTCATCGGACCGCCAGTTAACTTTACACAATTCTACAGTACATTTCCATTAAAAAGCGAAAGATCTTGTCAGTTTGTTAGTGTTTGAGCGCTTAATCGGCTGCTCGCACTGTATACTTCCCGGGAAGCTGAGAATGTTTCGGAGTGTTCTATGGTCTGCTGGGGTAATAATATAGTGTAAAGCGCATAGAGCCTGCTGTTGAGCGGGGATATGCGCTATACAAATGCTATCTATTATCTATTAATCTGTGTAAGAATTTCTCAAAAATATAACCTATTCACTCCAGTGAACCATTTCAAGAAACATGATTTTACCTTAGAGCATATAACAAAATAATACTGTTGTGTTAACAAGGTCACTCTTTCTCTTCACAGATAATTAGTCTTCTTTAATTAAAATGTACCCAAACATGACTTGTTGCAAAAGAGAAAGATATGTTCATTATTTTTTATTCGCAAATGCATAGGGTCAAATGAGTGCGCGGGTCTCAAGTTGGTTGTTTTCACATTAGTTCACAGCACGGTATGGTTTGACTTTGTAAAGACGGAATGGATAAAGAAGTTACAAATTCACAGTAAAAATCAGGAATTAAAACTATCTCACATTGTTAAAACCATTTTTTACATCTTTGAAAAAAAGACCAGTGGTCTTTGTAAACAATTCTGTTAGGATCAACGATGGAGAACAAATTCTTTAAATCAGTGCATGTTAAATATTTCCTTGGGACTGTCAAAATCCAGACATTGTATTAGGATGTGCTCGATCATTAGGTCATGAAGCAGGCACTGCATTGGGCATAAACTTTTTTTACTCCCTCCCCCCGCTGCAGGAGGTATCTGTGTGTCAGGGAGGTGTGCCCAACACGCAGTTTTGTTGAAATAACTTCATCTCTTCTGAGGAGGCCTGAAGGTTTACGCTGAGCCGGCCAACCCAAGACAGGATGTGTTTTTTAACAGGGTGGAAGAAGGAGCTCGTTAATTTGGAGGCATATGAAGTTATTGCTAGTATCTTAAAGCTTGTTCATTTGTGAAAAAATATCCGTCTTTCTTGAATAGATAGAAATTCAGATATTTTTGACTGAAAGAGGTGACAACAATAAGTGTGTTTCAGGATTGAGCGTGACAACAATAAGTGTGTTTCAGGATGGTGCGTGGTGCGTGACAACAAAAAGTGTGTTTCAGGATGGTGTGTGACAACAAAAAGTGTGTTTCAGGATGGTGCATGGTGTGTGACAACAATAAGTGTGTTTCAGGGTGGTGTGTGACAACAATAAGTGTGTTTCAGGATGGTGCATGGTGTGTGACAACAATAAGTGTGTTTCAGGGTGGTGTGTGACAACAATAAGTGTGTTTCAGGATGGTGCGTGGTGTGTGACAACAATAAGTGTGTTTCAGGATGGTGCATGGTGTGTGACAACAATAAGTGAGTTTCAGCATGGTGTGTGACAACAATAAGTGTGTTTCAGGATGGTGTGTGACAACAATAAGTGTGTTTCAGGATGGTGCATGGTGCGTGACAACAATAAGTGCGTTTCAGGATGGTGTGTGACAACAATAAGTGTGTTTCAGGATGGTGCGTGGTGCGAGAAAACAAGTGTGTTTCAGGATGGTGTGTGACAACAATAAGTGTGTTTCAGGATGGTGTGTGACAACAATAAGTGTGTTTCAGGATGGTGTGCGACTTTTTTGGACACCCTGTATAAGCAAATTATGTATTGCATCTGGGGCTAGTCTTGCATAAATGGCAAAGGTAAAAAATAAAATAAAAAAGGTGAGGCGCACTTTTGAAGCGCGACTTTTTTCAACACCTTGTATATATTTATATATATATATATATATATATATATATATATATATAACTATATATATAACTATATATATATAACTACATACATATATATATATATATATATATATATATATATATATATATCTTTTTTTTGCTTTTTTTTTGTTACCCAGTGTGCACTATATTTTTGGCGGAACGTTATTTATTGTGCACCTTCACAAAGCGGCCGCCATTATGAATTTCAGATGTTTACTTCATACAATTTGATTTGTTTCATCGGTAAATCTTGAACGAAACCTAGATTCTAGATCTAGATTTATCATTCCAAACGGACAGTTTATACACCAGTGTTGATTTAACATCAAAGTAAGTAGATCTATGACGTTTTGAATTTTCAAAATACTTGACTATCTAAATCTAGATCTATTCTAAGCTTACCAGCCGGCCTGGCCCT
>NW_004798085.1:142231-144069 GCF_000002075.1 Aplysia californica | reverse complement strand
GGGGGGGGGGGTTGGGGGGAGAGTTAATATTACGCCGGCTGCGCCGGGGAACAGCGACTGCTGACGTCATTTTACCGGGGAACAGCGACTGCTGACGTCATTTTACCGGGGAACAGCGACTGCTGACGTCATTTTACCGGGGAACAGCGACCGGGGAACAGCGACCGGGGAACAGCGACTAGTATTTTACTATATTTCTTTGTTACTGTTGAATTTGGTGTAATCGCCTACATTATCGAATACAATTAGACCAAACACGTTTAATTTCGTCTCGATTTTCTGTAAGCTTTACTAGATCTAGAGCTCAGTGAAATCTCCCGCCAATCTGTTCATGGGGAGGAACAAGAAAGAAAAAAGTTGATCACAACGTAAAGCAATAAGAAGATGTCGCAGGGAGAATTTTAAAGAAAAATTTCTGTTAAAATGCTGTCAGCTCAGTAGCAAGTTTGAAAACGTCTCCAGAATGTTTTTAGAGTTTGAACTTTTGTTATTCTCTCTTTGCATTGTCCTCTTCGGGTGGATGTCATCATTTTCAGTTTAGATGCTGCGTTTGCAATTCTTCGTTTCATCTTTGTTTTCCGATTTGATAATGTTTCTCCATGATTGGTTTATCATACTCCTACACGATCATACTCTTACTCACATGATCACACACACACACACACACACACACACACACACACACACACACACACACACTCATATGCAAACATACATACAATCACACACAAACACATACACACAAATACACACACAAACACACACAGACAATCACATAAATTTATAATTGGAGTTATTTCATTAAACATACATGTACGTGTGTGTATCAATAAAGTACAAATACCATGAAAAAAAATCACCAAACAAATAAACAAACAAACACGCTCACTGATTTATGATGGGGGTCGTTAATGAAGCATACATTTACGTGTGTGCATCAGTAGGTAGAAATGGATAGAGAAAAAAAGAAAACGGAAACAGAAACAAAAAGCAACCAAACAAATATAAAAACACACCGTCACACAAATCTCTACTAGGAATAATTTCATAGAACATAGAAATACAATTTCATGTACATGTGTGTATTGTAATTCGGTTTAAAAAAGATCCCTGGAAGATCATTAAAAAACAGAACAATTAGGAACAAACATACGGGGGCTCTCGTGGTCTAGAAGTACGCGTTCGCTTCACATTCAATAGATTCCAGGTTCGAAATCAGACAGCGACGAAAACATTAAATTCCCCCCCCCCTCTAAAATGTTCTCTTTTCACCTCCTTTCTTTTTCTCTAGACATGTCCTGTCGTCTGCTTTCATCTCCCCTTTCTCGCTCTAACCCGGCCCACCCCGGGGCAGCGGGCTCCTCTCTCCTTTGCTCTTGACTATTTCTACAAGTACTGTTTCTCCTTGCTCCTTCTGACTACTGTCTTTCAGTCACACATCCCTAATCTTACGGTAGGAGTGACCTAACATTTGGCTTTCTCGAAAGGGTAAAAAATCTCGGAGGTCCCAGGTGCAAGTTGCGCTCTTTAAGCTCACTTGGTGGTTCTAAAATCGACATAAGAGTAGGCTTCGGCCACCACCAAGGCAAAATTCAAAAATAAAAATTTATACCAAAACCTGACAATACTCTAGTCTGTATAAAGCAATCTGAACGTTGCTGCCTGAAACTGAAAGAAAGGGGCCCTATGAAGTATGAAAAGCGGTCACACACGCAAAAATAAATTGTACTGCAGGTTGAAGAACCAGCAGTCGACTTCCAAAAAAGGTCTAGAGGAGGGAGAAGAAAGAAGAAGAAGAAGAAGAAGAAGAAGAAGAAGAAGAAGAAGAAGAAGAAGAA
>NW_004798085.1:134138-142131 GCF_000002075.1 Aplysia californica | reverse complement strand
GCGCTACGTATACCCACTGTCTGCGGTGTCAGCAACAGATAAGATGTTAAACGTTTCTTTGCCTATGTAATGTAGGCCTAATCATAATGTAAAGTCGACTTAACAGTTTTGTGTCTTGTTTGATTTGGTTTTGGTTATTTTGTTTTGTTTCAATGTATATGTTTTTGAAATGTTGCCAGTTGGCCGACATCATTGTAGTTTGGGTGTTTGGGTATTAATCGGAGAATGTTTTATTTGGATTCTCATAGTGTGCACCTAGGCTCTCCAGGAAGGCAACATTGTTCATTTTAATTTTTGATGAAAATAAAGATAAACAAATTATGTTTGTGCACATCGTGGTGTGGACTGACCTTCTCGGTACGAGATACAGCTCTCACAAGGGTATGTCCATCCACCTGGACCCAGCGAAAGATCTACAAGCTCAACCTCGACTGATTTGCCTTTCGGCGCTTGAAGTCTCCACTTGCACTGAACATCGCTGTAATGGAAAAAAGAACAATTTCAGAAGTGGGAATAGAGGAACAAAAACAAAAAACAAAAACAAATTCTTCTTTGGATAATTCTTCAAACCCCCCCTTGAGGGGGGGGGGGGGGGGGAGGGGGGGAGAGTTAATATTACGCCGGCTGCGCCGGGGAACAGCGACTGCTGACGTCATTTTACCGGGGAACAGCGACTGCTGACTTCATTTTACCGGGCAACAGCGACTGCTGACGTCATTTTACCGGGGAACAGCGACTGCTGACGTCATTTTACCGGGGAACAGCGACCGGGGAACAGCGACTAGTATTTTACTATATTTCTTTGTTACTGTTGAATTTGGTGTAATCGCCTACATTATCGAATACAATTAGACCAAACACGTTTAATTTCGTCTCGATTTTCTGTAAGCTTTACTAGATCTAGAGCTCAGTGAAATCTCCCGCCAATCTGTTCATGGGGAGGAACAAGAAAGAAAAAAGTTGATCACAACGTAAAGCAATAAGAAGATGTCGCAGGGAGAATTTTAAAGAAAAATTTCTGTTAAAATGCTGTCAGCTCAGTAGCAAGTTTGAAAACGTCTCCAGAATGTTTTTAGAGTTTGAACTTTTGTTATTCTCTCTTTGCATTGTCCTCTTCGGGTGGATGTCATCATTTTCAGTTTAGATGCTGCGTTTGCAATTCTTCGTTTCATCTTTGTTTTCCGATTTGATAATGTTTCTCCATGATTGGTTTATCATACTCCTACACGATCATACTCTTACTCACATGATCACACACACACACACACACACACACACACACACACACACACACACACACACTCATATGCAAACATACATACAATCACACACAAACACATACACACAAATACACACACATACACACACAGACAATCACATAAATTTATAATTGGAGTTATTTCATTAAACATACATGTACGTGTGTGTATCAATAAAGTACAAATACCATGAAAAAAAATCACCAAACAAATAAACAAACAAACACGCTCACTGATTTATGATGGGGGTCGTTAATGAAGCATACATTTACGTGTGTGCATCAGTAGGTAGAAATGGATAGAGAAAAAAAGAAAACGGAAACAGAAACAAAAAGCAACCAAACAAATATAAAAACACACCGTCACACAAATCTCTACTAGGAATAATTTCATAGAACATAGAAATACAATTTCATGTACATGTGTGTATTGTAATTCGGTTTAAAAAAGATCCCTGGAAGATCATTAAAAAACAGAACAATTAGGAACAAACATACGGGGGCTCTCGTGGTCTAGAAGTACGCGTTCGCTTCACATTCAATAGATTCCAGGTTCGAAATCAGACAGCGACGAAAACATTAAATTCCCCCCCCCCCCTCTAAAATGTTCTCTTTTCACCTCCTTTCTTTTTCTCTAGACATGTCCTGTCGTCTGCTTTCATCTCCCCTTTCTCGCTCTAACCCGGCCCACCCCGGGGCAGCGGGCTCCTCTCTCCTTTGCTCCTGACTATTTCTACAAGTACTGTTTCTCCTTGCTCCTTCTGACTACTGTCTTTCAGTCACACATCCCTAATCTTACGGTAGGAGTGACCTAACATTTGGCTTTCTCGAAAGGGAAAAAAATCTCGGAGGTCCCAGGTGCAAGTTGCGCTCTTTAAGCTCACTTGGTGGTTCTAAAATCGACATAAGAGTAGGCTTCGGCCACCACCAAGGCAAAATTCAAAAATAAAAATTTATACCAAAACCTGACAATACTCTAGTCTGTATAAAGCAATCTGAACGTTGCTGCCTGAAACTGAAAGAAAGGGGCCCTATGAAGTATGAAAAGCGGTCACACACGCAAAAATAAATTGTACTGCAGGTTGAAGAACCAGCAGTCGACTTCCAAAAAAGGTCTAGAGGAGGGAGAAGAAAGAAGAAGAAGAAGAAGAAGAAGAAGAAGAAGAAGAAGAAGAAGAAGAAGAAAATGAAGAAGAATGAGGAGGAGGAGGAGGAGGAGGGGGGAGTGGGAGAAGGAGAAGAAGAAGAAGATAATTATCGTGAGAATGATGAGGTTCCTCGTGCCAAGCGTGAGTTTGACATTGTGTATACTTTTAAACGGTTAACAGTGACCCAGAATTTCATTTAGACCAAACAATGCGGTAATTGACATTGTTTACTTTCTCGCGTTTAATTCCGGGGGAGGACTTCAGTATCGAGCTACCACTCTGAACTCTAAGAGAATATTATACTCACTCAATGGTAATCAAAATCATTACAAAAAGCCTTTGTTACTACCTACAAATGAGGACATTGCCGTGGTTTACCTAGTCTTAACTCCAGAGTAAAGTTTTGAATATCCAGTCGGGGATGCTTAGATTTTTGTCTAGATCTAGATCTAGAGCGCAGCCGGAATTAAACGCGAGAAAGTAAACAATTGCTAACAATGCTTCTTCCTTTGTATAATCAACAACAGATGGCAGTATCTATCGTTTTCTCAATGAGCATAGATGAAAAGCATCTTTCGTTGGTGACAGAACATGATCAGTAAATGGAGTACGATCTTTTTTTAGTGGGGGGGGGGGGGTCACAATGTTTTTGCATGGGGTGCGCGCCATGGGGAAAGGCTGAGCGTTTTGAGTAAATAAGAGCTCAACTAACAAAGAAGAGTTGGATTTCTTACACCAAGTCACCAGATGTAAGGTGGGTACATGTTTTACTGTACAGTGGCCTTCAAAAGAAACTAGAAAATGTAATCACTCAATCATCGTGTTAAAGCCTTGCACTACCCACTCATGTAGTATGCCAATTTAAAGCTAAATAAATCGTGCATCATCTGACACAATAATATTTCATTTATGTTCAGAGATGCTGGATATATGGTCACTTAAAATAATTGACCTTAAAAACTTTGGCTTGGCAAAAATGGGCGAAATCAAAGAAACGCAAAAGTGTGTTCGCGCGTGTATTGAGGTTCATCAACGTTGGTGGAATGGATATGTATTGAATATCAAATGAAAAGAAAGTATTATTGTCTCTGCAATGAACAGCATCTTCTGAAATACATTTTCAAACAACAAATAGAAAACAGATTACTTACAAATGCCAATATGAACCTGGACTTAACATTGCATGTGCTCATTAGTATGATTTTGTTTTTGTTTAGACGCCATTGGTCTTCTTGTAGAGCCCAAACCTTTCAGTACATGGCTGTGTAAGTTAGATTTTGGAAAATTCATCTGTCAGTGAGGAGCAGAGGCCATGAAACTGCCTTTTTTGGGGTGGTCTGGGACGGAATGAACAAAATTGTCCGCATGTGAATCATCGGAGGGCTTGCTTTAGTTGACTACATCGCACAAGTGTTGGAATGTCATGTCTTACCCTTATTTCCCTCATGGTGTCATTCAAGTAAACATCTCCATTAATGGCATGTCACTTTCTAATTGGGCCAATAGTATTATCACAAAACAATTCTTGGAAAACTATATCATATCAACGTTGAAGTGGTCACCAGTAAATAGCCCGATATGAAACCTACAGGTATGTGAAATCCCATGAAACAGCATCTGAAGAAAATTGATGTTGGTCCCAATTCAGACCCTTTGTTTGCAACCATTTGTGACATCTTGTGACATCTGGGATGAAATGACCGATAATTGTCCAAAATTTAGCAGAGTCGATGCCCTATGAGTTCGTGCACTACACAAAACCAATTGCTCCTACGCAAAATAACAATGAGCACATTTAATGCATAATCCAAGTTTTTGTTGTATTTGTGAATTCTCTTTTTCCTGTTTTGTTTGAAATTGAAACTATCGACATTAAATAATGTTTATTGCAGAGAAACAAATTTTCCATTCATTGGATATACAATATATGCCCATTCTATCAATATTGACGGTCCCCAAATACACGCGCGAAGACAAAGTTTCTGTGATTTCGCACAATTTTGCCAAGCCTGATTTTTAAGGTCAATTTTGAGTGACCATATTATTATCTCGAGCATCTCTTAACATAGATGAAATATTATTGTGTCAGATGATGCAGAATTTATTGAGCTTTAAATTGGTATGCTGTATGAGTGGGTAGTGTAAGGCTTTGACCCGATTAATGGGTGATTACATTATCAAGTTTCTTTTGGAACCCACAGTATAATACAGGTGAGGGTGTGTTACACCCAGTTGTCGGTCAAAGGGATATAAATGGGTAGCGTGAAAAGGGTTAATATGTAAAGCCCAGGTTACTCTCATCGATATATCGTATTACATTCTTCTTATAGTAGAACTGAACAGATTTATCAAACTCCATAATATTCTGTTTATACATTCCAATTTATAGTGTCCAATTCCCTTTCAATAGGGGGCGATTCTTTCTTCTTGCGCCAGATCACTCTTCGCAACAATTTACTGCATTCTGTGTGCTGTTACTTATCAAACATAAAAAAGAGGCCAACAAAGTTATTAGTTGCAAAGATCTATTGACACAAACTCTCTCTATGCCCTCTCTTAATAATTTCCTATTGTAGCCTCTGGACTTAATCGTACACAGACATTCGAGGGATCTGTAGACCTCTAAATCTCAATAAAGAGAATAAGAGTGTCTTTCGACCAAGTCACCATACTGTACACTGTACAATGACTGTACAGTAGTTGATAGTAGATATCTAGTGTGCAGTGTGTAGTCCTAACAGCTTTGACGTCAGATGCACTTGCAACGCACTGGGTGACCTTGGTACATAACTTTCGATTGAAAATAGACAATTGAAAAACAAAGTTTGCTCCAGTTTATAAATATGGCATCAAATCAGATTCCTCGTGAGCCACTTTGCTTATTTTGATACGCCGATTTCGAAAATGAAGTCAGTTTTTAGCTGCGATAATTGTTTTGAAAATTCTGCGCGCAAAGTTTAGTCCCGCGCGGCGGCAAACTTCAAAGGAATTTTGCTTTTAGGGGTTTTTGTGGTAGTTCTTAAGGCTGCCCATCCCATTGTTATGGGGGGGGGGGGGTTCTATTCCCCCTGTTGTCTGTCCTATTTATGATAGGAAAATACTACAAGATGCAATCTTGGTAGAATCTATATATAAAATGGTGGCAATAATTACGACAATAATGATGATTCTTTGTGGCCTGTAGTTTTTATTTTCTAAACTGTCTGAAATCTATTCCTTCATTTCCTATCAAACATCTGTCGTCCTTTTCTCCCCTCCTTCTATTTTGTGTTTGTTACTCTCTTGTAACACCTCTAATCTTCGGCACTTATATGACCTTATTGTGTAGCAAGTGCCGTAAGACTCTTACTAAAACTAAACTAACAGATGATGGTCATTCGTTTTATACTCTGCCTTTGTTAACTTGTAATGAAAACACAGACCAAGGAATGCACCCGAGATAAAATATGTGTAAACAGTACACACGAAAGTCGGTGACGGTAAACTGATTAGGCCCTGTACTTGGAACCCTTGTGAGCCAGTACTCACATCTGGGGTCTCCACTCTCCCTGGGGTTAGAATCTACATGGGGGACTCCACGACATAATAATAATAATAATAATAATAATAATAATAATAATAATAATAATAATAATAATAATAATAATAATAATAATAATAATAATAATGATAATGATGATGATAATGATAATAACGATGATGATAATAATGATAATAATAATAATAATGATAATAATAATGATGATGATGATAATAATAATAATAATAATAATAATAATAATAATAATAATAATAATAATAATGATGATGATAAAAATAATAATAATAATAATAGTAATAGTAGTAACAATAATAATGATAATAATAATAATAATAATAATAATAATAATAATAATAATAATAATAATAATAATAATAATAATAATAATAATAATAATAATAATAATAATAATAATAATAATAATAAAAAGATAAATAGCATTTGTATAGCGCAAATCCCCGCTCAACAGCAAGCTCTATGCGCTTTACAATCTATACTATTACCCCAGCAGACCCGAGAGCATTCTGAAACAACCCTAACTTCCTGGGAAGCATACAGTGCAAGCAGCCATTTATAGGCGCTAAAGCACTAACAAACTGACAAGATCTTTCGCTGTCTATGGCCGGGTACCCATTCCCACCTGGGTGAAGTGAGAAACATTCGTGTAAAGTGTCTTTCCCAAGGACACAACGTCGGGCCCGCGGCTCGAACCCCCGAACCCGCAACCTCACGATTAAGAGTCCGGTAACCTAACCACTAGGCCACAGACGCTATTACTACATGTAATGTCAATGAAATAAGAATATTGTTGACTTTACAGAGGAGGGTAACTTACTTCTCGGACGTTCCTCGTATTATAAAGGCGCTATAATATCTCACCGCGCCAGTGAGCATAACAGTGATAGGTAATATACTGCTACTTCTAGTGTTCGCTGTTACACCTCGGAGTTTAAACCAACATAAATCTAATACAACATGTATCGGGTATTAAAAGATCTTACCGTGCACGCAGGGATAGATTGATAGATTTACTAGTGTTCGCGTTCACCTAATAATAAAGAGCATTTGTATAGCACATAACACCGCTCCACAGCAAGCTCTATGCCCTTTATTTACTCGATAAAGCAGACCATAGAACACTCAGAAACATTCTCAACTTCCCGGAATTTAACGACATAAATCTAATACAGCCTGTATTATGTACGATATCATAGATCTTACCTTGCATGACAGTGATAGATTTACTAGTGTTCGTTGTTATACCTCGGAATATAAAACAATACAAATGTAATACAACTAGTATCATGTATTATTATATTATAGATCTTACCGTGCATGAAAGGGATGTGTTTGCTGGCGTTAGCTGTTTCACCTCGGAATTTAACAACAACAACAACAACACAAATCTACAGCAACCGATACATTCACGTCAGTCAGCACCACAGTGAGAGATAATTTTACTCCAGTTACCTGTTACACTTTGATATTTAAAACTACACAAATGTATTACTATTGGATATTATACATACGTATATACGAGAAAGAGTGGGGCAGACAGATAGACAGGCAGGCAGGCAGACAAAAACAACGACTGGAAATGTATATATATATATATATATATTAGTGGGGCCGCTTAGCAAACCTATTGTGCATTTTGTGATACAAGCACCAAACTTGGCATAAATGTACATTAACATATTGAAATCATTTTCAGATATTGGGCCACTCGGATTTCTCTCTTAATGGCCGCCATATTGGATTTCAAAATGGCCGCCATTTGAAATCTACATTTGCGATTATCTCTGGGTCAAATGCTGCTACTGACTTCATTTTGGTGTCTAAATGTATGTTTTTGGGGTCAAGAAATCCAATGGTAGCAATCTGAATTGCGTATTTTTACCAAACGGTCGCCATATTGGATTTTAAAATGGCCGCCATTTGAAATTTACACTTTTTATTATCTCTGGGTCTAATACTGCTATTGACTTCATTTTGGGTGTCTAAATGTATGTTTTTGGGGTCAAGAAAGCCAATGGTAGCAATCTG
>NW_004798085.1:126638-129138 GCF_000002075.1 Aplysia californica | reverse complement strand
AATATTAGCCTGCTATGTAGTTCTAGATTTCCAATAGCCTACCGCTTTCCCGGTTGTTGTTTTGTTGTTGTTTTTTTCAGACATGCCTCGTAGGCCTACCTACGGACGAAAACCCGAATCAGGATTCCCTACATTTATTTCACATGAATTTTTAAAAAAAGAGTCGATGGAAGCTTTCCGGAATGGTAAGACTGTCCAGGAACAATCAGCAGACTTCTATGTGTCAAAATCGGCACTTGGTCGTTTTGTGCAGAAGGTGAAAGTATGGGCTGGTGAAAGCCTCCAGCCGAACAACCGGCAAAAGAAAAAGGTATTCTCTGAAGCACAAAACTAGACACTCGCCGACTATCTTAAACATTTTCAGACACGTTTTATGGGCTTGCAACAAACTACACTCGTACGTTAGCCCATGAAAGGACAATACAGAGCAATATGGAAGTTCCAGAGGTGTGGAATGACAACACAGAGACTGGCAAAGAGTAGTTATTTCACTTTTTGACAAGGCGCTCGGATCTGTCTCTGCACCGTCCAGGGGCGACTTCTCTCTTTAAAAAAAGTTTAAATTTGAAAAAAAAAGCGTCGGTCTTCAACCGAGAGAGTATAGCTATGTTTCCCCCATATTGTTGCATTCACGCATTCTTGCATTGTATCAGCATTCACGCATTCTTGCATTGTATCATCATTCACGGTATACAACGCAGAAAAACCTGAATGCAAGACTGTGCAGTCCCCCCCCCAAGTGATCGCACTCAAGGGGCAGAAACAGGTTGGGGTGATTGATTACCTCACAGGAGCGTGGACCGTGGTGACCTTGTCACAAAATGTTGCGTCGTTTCTGCTAACGGAATTTCTCTGCCACCAGTCTTCATGTTCCCTGGAAGTTAAAAATTTTGAAGGATGATAATAATATACTAGATCTAGTAGTGAATAGTATCGGGCAATGGGTAGATGAACTCAGACATTTCCCGCATTTTGCTTAGCCGGCCTATCAATGAGAATCAAGCCATTTTAATAATAGACAATCACCAGAGTCATTTGTCAATAGTTTCTCTTGAACTAGCTAAAAAGAACGTAATGCTCCTAATCACCCTATCAACACACACAATAAATTAAGCAAACACAGCCATTTGATCAGACTATCTTCGCTATACAATTTAATTCAATTGCTAACAGTTTCCCGCAAAAAAATCCAGGACAGATCATCATCATTTACAATATGGCATCTGTGAAGAACAATGCATAGACTAGAGCAGCCATCCCTGAAAGCATTATGTCTGGCTTCAGAGCCAAAGGGATCTGGCCTCTGAATGTTTTTTTAAAAACAAGATTTCAAGATGATTTAAACAGAATTCATTTTAAAGGCCTTTGGCCCATGCATCCACATATTAAGATAAGATAAGATAAGATAAGATAAGATAAGATAAGATAAGATAAGATAAGATAAGATAAGATAAGATAAGATAAGATAAGATAAGATAAGATAAGATAAGATAAGATAAGATAAGATAAGATAAGATAAGATAAGATAAGATACACACACACACACACACACACACACACACACACACACACACACACACACACACACACACACACACACACACACACACAAACACACACACGTACACACGTGCACACACATGCACACACATGTAGGCTTACAGTCACATGCATAATATAAATGAGCAGCAATATAAACAATAATAATCGTAAGCTAGATACACACTCAATGTTATTTTGATGCATGGTCTAAGGTCGTAAGTACACTAAACAAGATGGTTAAGATGGAAGCATTTTGATAGATGATGGTAAAAATGACCTTCTGTATCTTTCTTTGTTACAGGTCAGAAGCATGGATTTAAGCGATTAAAGCACATGACTCGGCATATACATAAATTCGTGCAGCACTTAATATTAAAATAATTACAAAAATGGTGACATAGGGCCTCTGAATGAATTGCTATTTGAAGACCGCGATTTTTGCCGTCAGCTGTAACTGATCGACCACTGCAAGATCAAGGCACATTATCCTCAGATCCTGCCAGCCCAACCTCAGTTTTTCTACCTGTGAAGTCATGTCCTGCTTCACCCCAATCACCGGCCCAATTTCCATATTACGCCCCGTGCATCATGTGCATATAACATAATTCTTATGTTTAAAACCATTTTATTATAATCTTTTAGTTTTTGTGTTACATTTTATGTACCTCAAAACATTTCCCGTGTACTCACAAAATCACACCTTTTTATGTGATTTCAAAGTTGCCAAAAATTTGCAAAGTCCAGGAACATTCAAATACCTGTCATTTTTAAAATTATTTATTGTCCGATTTCAATAATTCAAACACCAAAGTTCGTGATTTCCATAGTTCTTTTTGATGCGACAAACATAAGTTAGATCAAAACATTTAGAAATTTTGCTTTGTGGTAGGCCTACAGCTAATTCACTACGCCGAGCCGCGGGGGGGGGGGGGGGGGGGGGGGGTTGAAAAAAAACCAA
>NW_004798085.1:121196-126538 GCF_000002075.1 Aplysia californica | reverse complement strand
GAACTTTGGGATTAGTTGATTATTTTTTCACTCCCCAGACATCAGCTCATAATAATAATAATAATAATAATAATAATAATAATAATAATAATAATAATAATAATAATAATAATACTAATAGATAGAATTTGTATAGCGCAAATCCCCTCAACAGCAGGCTCTTTAAGCTTCACAATCTATACTATTACCCCATCAGACCTGAGAGCATTCTGAAACAACCTCAACTTCCTGGGAAGTATACAGTGCAAGCGCCATTTATAGGCGCTAAAACACTAACATACTGACAAGAACTTTCGCTGTCTATGGCCGGGTACCCATTCCTTCTTACTCCTGTCTTTCAGCTACACCCCTGATCTTTGGGTGGGTAAGATCTAACACCTAATCTTCTCGGATAAGGGCAAAAAAATCTCGGAGATCCCGTGTGCAAGTCGCGCACGTTTAAGATCCCTTGGCAGTCCAAAATCGATGACAGTTAACTTCGGTCTCCGCCCGGACAATATTCAAAATTTCCTACCAACTAGTAGTTAGTCGAAATGGACAAAGCGCGAAAAAAAGAGCGAAAAGAAGAAAAGAGCGCGCGAAAATAACCCTGTGTACAGTAGCCTAGCCGTGATGAACCCATCACACGGAAGTTCTAGATAAGCATCAGAGAGTTTTACAGTATTCTTTTCGTTACCCAAAATTTTCTGATAAGCATCAGTGAAAGTTCGCCAAACAACAACAAAAATCCTTTCTTTCTGCATTGTAATGCTTACATTGAAAAAGCTTTACCGCACGCGATAGATTGTGTGTTACGACGCGGTGGAATCAGGCGCTCGTCAATTTTTGGGCACATAATAATAATAATAATAATAATAGATAGCATTTGTATAGCGAATATCCCCGCTCAACAGCAGGCTCTATGCGCTTTACACTATATCATTACCCCAGCAGACCATAGAACACTCCGAAACATTCTCAGCTTCCCGTGAAGCATACACAATCATGAAATTATTGGTGTTATCTAAACGCCTCTTCGTTTGTCTTGTTTTCCATTTTTCAAATACCTCTCTACCTTCAACAGAAGTCGAGATATTTACTATTAAATGAGGTCGTGGTTGCCGGGTGTCAGAGGGGAAAATGTACGTCAACGTGAAGTTACTTCCAAACATTGAGAGTCCTAGGAAACTGTCCGTTCACTTTTCTGTGAATTTAATCAACGTTGTTCAGTAACTTCCTCTCAAGAATGTGTTTTACAAGGACATAAAAGGTGTTGAGCGAAGAAAAAAACCCAACAACAAACAAAAAAACCGAAAAGTCGATAAAAACTGCTGGAAACATCCAAGATTCTTCCTTCGATTTCATTATTTTGACGAGTGCATGATTTCACTATGATGGCTCACACATTATAAGACGGTTGGTTTTAGTGGTGTTTGTGGGTTGTTGTTTTTTTGTTGTTTTTTCTTAAAATGTAGTTGCTGTATTCCTCCAACGACATGACTTAGAGTATAACATTATTTAGAAGGCGGGCCTCCAACCCCGGCAGTCAGAGCCAACACGGGTTGAGACGGATGCAACAACCCAGCAGAAAGACCCGAGCGAGACATCCGATAAAAATTTCCTCCCATTCGGGAATCAAACTCGTGTCTCTTCCTTGTGACAGCGAAACGCTTTACCACTAGACTCTCTACATCACAGTAGACACCGGCCGCGTAAGTTGGTGGTCACAGATTTTCAGAAAACTTGTTTAAAAAATTAATAACTTGAATGATATTTCTTTCTTAGTATTCATTAGAATTGCTCAGCTTTTTAGCAATGTGTGTGTGTTTGTGTGTGTGTATTTGTGTGTGTGTGTATTTGTGTGTGTGAGTGTGTATTTGTGGGTGTGTGCGTGTGTGTGTGTTTGTTTGTTTGTTCGGGGTTTTTAAAGTATTTTATTAGTAATTGCAGGAATCACTAATTCTAATTACGGCTGAGAACAGCATAAACTAAAACAAAACAAAACGAAAAATAAAACAAATAAAGATAAAACATTTTTTTAAAAAGTGTTTGACTCAATTTGGCGGTTACAGGATTGGAGTTAGTGGACACCGACCGGAGCACCGGGGAACAGCGACTCTATTTTTAAAAACAGGAAAAAAACTTGTCCGGGGAACAGCGACTGCCCTAAGCGAATACCTCGTCGTGATGGTATTGATGATGGTATCGATACACCCGCGGCCCACCAAAAAGATTTTTCCATAAACATTTAAAACTATGTCTAATCGTAAAAATAATATCAAATTCGGGACCCACGTGTCCAAATTAACAAAGTAACTCGCGGGTGACTGTTTTTCTTGCTGGATTTAGAAGATCACAAAAAGAAGTATTTTATATTTTTATATAGATTCTATCAAGATTGCATCTTGCAGTATTTTCCTATCATAAAGACGACAGACAACAGTCACTTTTAACTGATCTTATAATATGACCCCCCTCCCCCCCCCTGTCAGTGGGAAGTGACATGTGGGAGGCTGTGACGCAAGATTCCTTTGAGGTTTGCCGCCGCTCGGGATTAAACTTTGCGAGCAGAATTTTCAAAATTATTATCGCAGCTAAAAACTGATTTCATTTTCGAAATCGGCGTATCGAAGTGAGCAAAGTGGCTCACGTGGAACCTGATTTGATGCCATATTTTAAAACTTGAGAAAACTTTGCTTTTCAATTGTCTATTTTCAATCTAAAGTTATGTATCAAGGTCACCCAGTGCGTTGTATGTGTATCTGACGCATAGATGATCTGACGTCAAAGCTGCTAGGACTACACACAGTCATTGTACAGTGTACAGTACGGTGACTTGGTCGAAAGACGCTGTTATTCCTTTTATTGAGATGTAGAGGCCTAGATCTATATATCCCTCGAATGTCAGTTGACGATTAAGTCCACAGACTACAATAATAAATTATTAAGAGAGGGCGTAGGGAGAGTTTGTGTCATTAGAATTTTGCAACTAATAACTTCGTGGGCCTCTTTTTTTCGTTTTTTAAAAGTAACAACACTCAGAATGCTGGCAAATTATTGCGAAGAGTCATCTGGCGCAAGAAGAAGGAATTTCCCCCAATTTAAAGGGAATTGGACACTGTGAATTGGAATGTGTAAACAGAATAATAATGGAGTTTGATAAATCTGACAGTTCTACTATCGAATATCGAAGAATGTCATTCAATTTATCGCTGAGAGTAACCTGGGCTTTACATATTAACCCTTTTCACGGCAACCAATTTATATCCCTTTGACCGACAACTGGGTGTAACACACCCGCACGTGTATAATGCAGTGGGTTCCAAAAGAAACTTGATAATGTAATCACACAATAATCGGGTTAAAGCCTTGCTCTACCCACTCGTACAGCATACCAATTTAAAGCTCAATAAACTCTGCATCATCTGACACAATAATATTTCATCTATGTTAAGAGATGCTCGAGATAATAATATGGTCACTCAAAATTGACCTTAAAAAATCAGGCTTGGCAAAATTGTGTGAAATCACAGAAACGTTATCTTCGCGCGTGTATTGGGGACCATCAATATTGATAAAATGGACATACATTGCCTGCCTATTCAATGAATGGATCATTGTTTCTCTGCAATAAACAATATTTAATGTCGATAGTTTCAATTTCAAACAAAACAGAAAACAGAGCTATCACAAATACCACAAAAACTTGGACTTAACATTAAATGTGCTCATTGTGATTTTGAGTAGGAGCCATTGGTTTTGTGTAGTGCACAAACCCATAGGGCATCGACTCTGCTAAATTTTGGACAATTATCAGTCATTTCATTCCAGATGTCACAGACGGTTGCAAACGAAGGGTCTGAATTGGGAGCAACGTCAATTTTCTTCAGCTGCTCTTTCATGGGATTTCCCATACCTGTAAGATTCATATCGGGCTATTTACCGGTGACCACTCCAACGTTGATATGATAAAGTTTTCCAAGAATTGTCTCTTGATAATATTGGCCCTATGAAAAAGTGATTTTCCATGAATGGAGATGTCTACTTGAATGACACCATGAGGGAAATAAGGGTAAGACATGACATTCCTACACTTGCGCCATCCGATGATTCACATGCGGACGATTTTGTTCACTCCGTCCCAGACCACCAAAATAAATGGCAGTTTCGTGGCCTCTGTCTGCTCCTCACTGACAGATGATTAGTCTAAAATCTAACTTACACAGCCATGTTCTAAAAGGTTTGTGCTCTACAAGAAGACTAATAGCTCCTAAACAAAAACAAAATCCTACTAATGAGCACATGCAATTTTAAGTCTAAGTTCAGCATGGGTAAGTAATTTGTTTTCTAACTTGTTTGAAAATGTATCTCAGAAGAGACTGTTCATTGCAGAGACAATAATATTTTCTTTTCATTTGATATTCAATACATATCCATTTCACCAACATTAATGAACCTCAATACACGCGCGAACACACTTTTACGTTTCTTTGATTTCGCCCAATTTTGAGTTTTTAAGGTCAATTTTAAAAGACTATATCTCGAGCATCTCCGGACATAAGTGAAATATTATTGTTTCAGATGATGCAGTATTTACTTAGATTAAATTGGCATGCTGCATGAGTGGGTAGTGCAAGGCTTTAACACGATGATAGGGTGATTATATTTTCAAGTTTCTTTTGGGCACCACTGTAGAGTAAACATGTACTCGCCTTACATCTGGTGACTGGGTGTAAGAAATCCAACTCTTCTTTGTTAGTTGAGCTCTTATTTACTCAAAACGTTGCATAAGGCTCAGCCTTTCCCCATGGCACGTACTCCAAGCAAAAACATTCTAACCCCCCCTCCCAAAAAAAAAAAAAAAATTAATTAAAAAATCGTACTCCATTTACTCATTATGTTCTGTCACCAAACGAAAGATGCTTTTCTCCTATGCTCATTGAGAGAACGATAGATACCGCCATCTGTGGTTGATTTAACAAAGGAGGAAGCATTGTTTGGTCTAAATTCTGGGTCACTGTTACCCTGTTAAAAGTAAACACAATGTCAAGCTCACGCTTGGCCCCAGGAACCTCTGACTGATCTATGCATCATGCTCAGGACAATTACGTTTTTCTGACGTTTGATTCTCTTCTCCTTTTCCTTCTCCTTCTTCTCCTTCTTCTCCTTCTTCTTCTTCTTCTCCTTCTTCTTCTTCTTCTTCTTCTTCTTCTTCTTCTTCTTCTTCTTCTTCTTCTTCTTCTTCTTCTTCTTCTTCTTCTTCTTCTTCTTCTTCTTCTTCTTCTTCTTCTTCTTCTTCTTCTTCTTCTTCTTCTTCTTCTTCTTCTTCTTCTTCTTCTTCTTCTTCTTCTTCTTCTTCTTCT
>NW_004798085.1:120044-120979 GCF_000002075.1 Aplysia californica | reverse complement strand
GGGTTTTTTTCTGGGGGGTTTTTTCTTCTATTTTTTATAATGTAGTTGCTGTATTCCTCCAACGACATGACTTAGAGTATAACATTATTTAGAAGGCGGGCCTCCAACCCTGGCAGTCAGAGCCAACACGGGTTAAGACGGATGCAACCCAGCAGAAAGACCCGAGCGAGATATCCGATAAAAATTTCCTCCCAGTCTGGAATCAAACTCGTGTCTCTTCCTTGTGACAGCAAAACGCTTAACCACTAGACTCTCTACATCACAGTAGACGCCGGCCGCGTAAGTTGGTGGTCACAGATTTTCAGAAAAATCGTTAAAAAAAATAATAACTTGTTTGATATAAATTCTTTCTTAGTATTCATTAGAATTGTTCAGCTTTTTAGCGATGTGTGTGTGTCTGTGTGTGTGTGTATTTGTGTGTATGATTGTGTATTTGTGTGTGTGCGTGTGTGTGTGTTTGTTTGTTTGTTCGGGTTTTGTTTTGTTTTAGTATTTTGGTAGTAATTGCAGGAAGCACTAATTCTAATTACGGCTGAGAACAGCATAAACTGAAACAAAACGAAACAAAAAATAAACAAATAAAAATAAAGCATTTTTTTAAAAAGTGTTTTACTCAATTTGTCGGTTACAGGATTGGAGTTGGTGGACACAGACATGTGAGATTAGGTGCCACGAGTGACAAAGACGGCGGGAAGTAAGTCAATATCTTTAGAGACACATTTAATAACGTCATTTTTATGGCAGTAGATTCATGTTCAGTGCCATGTTATGTAAATGACTATGTATCCATTTATGTAATTTGAAAATTGCATTGTGTATTATAGTATTTTACTATGTATTTGTATGTGTTCATTTTGTAACTATGTGTAAGCGTGCACGTGTGATAAGCAAGTCGATGTGTGTGTGTGTGTGTGTGTTTATGTGAGTGTGTGTGT
>NW_004798085.1:114411-119944 GCF_000002075.1 Aplysia californica | reverse complement strand
AGAGAAAGATGTCCAGGCACAGACTTTATCCTTTGATTTCGACAGAGAATTTTAATTTATTTCCCGTGAAATGATCACGCCTTTGTCACAACTTGTCTTTCATTACAAGTCATCAATGGGCTATAGTCTTAATACAAACCGTGTTTCTGCCAGAGAAACAGACACAGTTAAGGAGGAAAACTCTAAAAATAAATTAATAAAAAGATCAGTCAGAGAATGAATGGCAAAAATAATGCGAGGCTGTAAAAGTAAAAGTTTGTCGGTAGGAGGTTCTAGCTGTTTGTTACTTCTGTAATTGTCAGAGGTTACATTTTTCCTTTCAGTCAGTAACCTTCACTGTTCTGAATATTCAACTCAGATTAAAAAGAAAGCATTTAGACCAAAAGACTGCTAAACAATAGTCCGTTATTCAATTCTGCCCCAGCTTCATCTCAATACACAATAGATGAATTAATATTTCCCAACCTTCCCCCTCTAACCAACAAGCCTCCCACGTCTCCCAAAACCAACAATAAACAAAGACGGGCCAGGACTCACAGGCTCTCTCCTTCCCCTCCACAACAAACTGTCCACACAACACAACAATGTCATCATCACAGATTGTTCACTTGGTCCACTCCCTGACCAGCTTGTCCAGGTACACAATGGGCGCCTTTGACTTTTTCTAAGGTGGACTTAAGTACAGATGAGCTTAGTCAAATCCTTTATTATACTATACTTGGCGTAAAAAAACAACCAGACACCCCTTTAAAAAAATGTTTTTTGTATTGAAAGACTGATTTTGAATAGAGACAATCTCTCTATAAGGAAAGTTTGAACATTTTACAAATCAATTACACAAAAAAACCAGTTTTTAAAAATGAACTTTATTTCCTGAAATTTGATCGTTTAATTGTAGGCCCTAAAATGAAAAGTCACAGTTAATACCGCGTATAGCCGCCTTGGGAATTGGCGACTTCTGTGCAGCTCTGCCGCATGCTTCGCACAAGTCTTTGTATGGGATGCTGTGGAATGTTGTTCCATATGTTTGTAAGTGCTGTACGTAGCTGATCCAAGGTGACCGGCTGAGGTCTAAGGCGTCGGCACAAAGCCGGGGCACTTATGGTTCTCCGCCCCGGCTACTCCCTGGCTGTCTTGGTAGCAGGCCGGAAGCGATCTCGTAGGTGCAAGACCCGAATGTACCGGTCATGGGCTGGTGTTGTAGCTCTGGGACGACCCGTCTGGGGACCATCCTGCACGGATCTAGACGTCTGCAAACGATTCATTAGTCGATATATCGTGTCTCTTGTCACATTGAAGGTCCTTGCAACATTCGCTATTGGCGTATTGGCCCTCAGCATACCAACTGCCTGGTTGCGCTCTTCGTTCGCTAAACGCGGCATGCTGTATCTTTAGATTTAGATATTTTGAAATGAAACTTTTAACGTTTTATTCTTGGCTACAGATAAAAGATGTGTTAAACCCATAAAAAAACCCAACCCAAAACGTTCGAGAAAAATGACAAAACACGGTTTTTAACAAAAAAAGTCCTGAGCTTTATTAACTGGGCACCTGATCATAAATGCAGGCTGATCAGGAGCGTCAACAGTTCACAATCACATGTGGAAAATTTCAGCTCAATGGGTTTTCAACTTTTTATGAAACACGCAATTAAAAAAAATGTGTCTAGTTTTTATTGACGCTAAGTGTATTATGCACAAAAGAAAGATGTCCAGGCACCGACTTAATCCTTTGATTTCGACAGAGAATTTTAAGTTATTTCCTGGTGAAATGAGAATTTAAAGTTATTTCCTGGTGAAATGATCCCGTCTTTGTCACAACTTGTCTTTCGCTACAAGTCATCAATGGGCTATGGTCTTAATACAAACCGTGTTTCTGCCAGAGAAACAGACACAATTAAGGAGGGCACTCATGGCCTAGAGGCTAGGGTGTTCTCTTCTCATTCAAAGGTCGCGGGTTGGAATCCGGGTAGCGACCGAATAATTTTCTTCTCTAAAATTGTCTCCTTTCATCTCCTTTTCTGCTTTCTTGCAATGTTCTGTCGTCTGCTTTTGTCTACTCTTTCTGCTCCCCCCCCCCCCTCTGACCTCCTTTGCCCCCTCCTCTGGGCTACTGACTCTCTCTGCAGCCTTTCTACTGCTACTCCTTGGCTCCTTCTTACTGCTGCCTTTCAGCCACACCCCTGACCTTCTGGTAGGAAAGATCTACACCTAGCCTTCTCGGACAAGGGTGAAAAATCTCGGAGGGTCCGTGTGCAAGTTGTGCACGTTAAAGATACCTTGGTCGTCTAAAATCGATAAGAGTAGGCTTCGGCCGCCACCAGGGCAAAATTCAAAATTTCCTACCAACTGAAAAAGTTTAACGTGTCCCGTGCGATCATATGGCCTAATGCAGTTGCGAGCGGCGTAAAACACTTACCCTCCAAAAAAGACACAACTAAGGAGGCAAACTTTGAAAATAAATTAATAAAAAAAGATGAGTCAGAGAAAGAATGGTAAACATAGTGCGAGGGCGTAAAAGTAAAAGTTTCTTGTTTGGAGGTTCCAGCCGTCTGTTACTTCTGCTGAGGTTACATTTTTTCCTTTCTGTCACTAACCTTCATTGTGCTGAATATTCAAATCAGATTAAAAAGAAAGCATTTAGACCAAAAGACTGCTATACTATAGTCCGTTATTCAATTCTGCCCCTACTTCATCTCAATACACAATAGATGAATTAATATTTCCCAACCTCCCCCTCTAACCAACAAGCCTCCCACGTCTCCCAAAACCAACAATAAACAAAGACAGAACAGGACTCACAGGCTCTCTCCTTCCCCTCCGCAACAAACTGTCCACACAACAAAACAATGTCATCATCACATATTGTTCACTTGGTCACTCCCTGACCAGCTAGACCGGGTACACAATGGGCGATGGTGGCTTTGTTTACACTTGACTGAATACCTTAGATTAGTTTCAATTTTTCAAAGGCGTAATGTTGTCCAAATCTATTTCCTTGCTCTGTATTTCAAGTCACCAGTGAGCAACGTTCTCAAGATCTTGTTACTGTTAGAGACAACGGAAACGTTCAGAGAAAATTTTAAAAATTTTAAATCTAAGCATATTTTCAAAGGCATTGATAAAAAAAGAATAGCGAGAGAGCGTTTTAAGGTAACGAAGCAAAAGTTGCACGGAGGTTTTAGCAGCATATCTTTTTCTTGAACAGTCAGAGATCTCACATTTCTCATTGCTCTCGGTGACCTGCACAATGCCAAATAAAATAATATATTAACAAAACCCAGCAACCCAACTTACATTAATATAACTAACGTCATTGTTAAATGTTTTCTGTCGGACTTTTCAGTACACAATGAATATCCATAGAAGCATTTTCCAGCCTGCAAGTCTTAAATCTTTCCCCAAAACAACTAAACAATAAACAAAGACGGGCCAGAACTTAGAGTTCCCCACCTTGCCCTCCACGACAAGCTATCAAAACAACACAACAATGTCATCATCAGCGATACAGGGACTCCCGGTAACACCTTCCTCTCCATAGCCATACTGTCAAAACAAACAACAACAACGTCACAATCAAAGATTTCAAACTTGGTTCACTCAGTCGCAGGCTGGCCCGGGCATACAATGGCCTCTGAGGTGTTGACACGTCTTTGATGTTAGCCGCCATGGTCAGTGGGTATGTAATTTATCCCCCCTGATTGAGTCTTACACCTCAGGGCAAGATCTCATCCGCGTACATCGGTTGATATAAATATCGGAGAATCAGTTTCTGTGGTCAGTTCAGTCAGAACCTGCTTCCAGTCTACATCGTTCCCTGAGTTTATCTACCGAATTTGCGTCGCGTTGTACATGGAGATGGAGAAAGTTAACGAGCATGCTGCTGCCTTCAACGCCTTGAACTTGGATAGAGGCCTCTGTGTCGGCAAAGGAGCCTCGGGTGAGGTCTTCCTTGCATCATCTCGAGACGACGTATCCAGGAAATGTGCCGTGAAGATATTCGACCTGGTGAAAGACAACCGTTGTTATGAGTGGGGCTTCATCAATGAAGTTGATGTCTTGAAGGAGCTTCGCCATCCACGTATCGTCTCGTTACTGGCGTATTTGGGCAGCCCTCGCCACGGATATATTGTCCTTAAGTACTACCCGAAAGGGAGCCTGGAGAAGAGTCTGGGAGCTTTGAAGCCCTCACAGGTGCTTGGTTATATTCGTGATATCGGGGAGGCGCTAGAACACACACACAGTCGAGGAATTTTCCACCAGGACATCAAGCCGGCCAATGTTCTTGTGGACGAGGAAGACAGAGCGGTTCTGTGTGATTTTGGCTTGTCAGGACAGTTGAAGAACGGCAACACCAAAGTGACCAGATGGGTGACCACTCCAGGCTTCCAAGGACCTGAAACCAAGACAGGACAAGCGATGTGCCCTTATAAGGTAAGAAATCGTTTTTATTTTTGTATGTAAACTACTATTTTTTGGTCAATGTTTCTCCCAGTGTTTGTCACTGTTTGTCGAGCTTTTCGTTCTTTTTGTCCCAGATTCTCCTCCAGCAATCTCTTTCTCTCTGTCTCTTTATATGTTTTCCCCTTGTTCAATCTCTCAAACTCCCTCTCTCTCTCTCTCTCTCTCTCTCTCTCCTTCTCTCTCTCTATCTCTCTCTCTATCTCTCTCTCCCTCTCTCTCTCTCTCTCTCCCCCTCTCTCTCTCTCCTTCTCTCTCTCTCTCTCTCGCCTTTTTTTTGCCTATCCATTTCTTTCTCTCTCTTTCATTCCTTAATCTTCATCTTTCTCTCTTTCTGATCACCCTCTCCACTTGTCTCACTTTCCTTATGATTCTATCTACATGTTTCTCTACGCATCGGTACCTGTCTGTTTAATTATATTTTTTTAAAGTATAATATATTATAGTATTTACTGTTTTAGTAACTATCAGCATTACATGTCCAAGTCTCCTTATGTATTATGTATGTTCTATCTTTGCCTCTTCTATCTCTCTATCTCTTTCTTTCTCTCTACCTTTCAGATTGACGAACCTCTCTCCCTGTCTCAATGTCTTACCATTTCTCTCTACATACCTACCTACTCTGTTCAGGTTGTTACTCACCCTTTCCCGTCTCCTTATTGAGACAGTTTTTATATGACATAATATCATGTATTATAATATGTATGAGTAACTATGTATCCTTATTGTATGTCTTAGTCTTCTTCTGTATGTCATGTCTTTGCCCCTCCCCAACCCCTTCTCTTTCTCTCTTTCTTTCTCTCTCTCTCTCTCTCTCTTTCTCTCTCTCTCTCTCTCTCTCTCTCTCTCTCTCTCTCTCTCTCTCTCTCTCTCTCTCTCTCTCTCTCTCTTTCTTTCTGTTTTTCTAACCCACCACCCTCTCAGTTTTTCTCACTTTCCTTCTGTTTCTCTCCACAAATTTACAAAATCATATTTTTCTACCCCGCTCACGTCTTCCACTCACTACCCCTAACCTTTCCTGTTCTCTTTAATTAGATTGTTTTGTCAAATACATAATGTATTTATAAAAATTG
>NW_004798085.1:113007-114311 GCF_000002075.1 Aplysia californica | reverse complement strand
TGGGAATGGGTACCCGGCCATAGACAGCGAAATATCTTGTCAGTTTGTTAGTGCTTTAGCGCCTTTAAATGGCTGCTTGCACTGTATGCTTCCCAGGAAGTTGAGGTTGTTTCAGAATGTTCTCAGGTCAGCTGTGGTGATAATACAGTTTGTGAAGCGCATAGATCTTGCTGTTGAGCGGGGATTTGCGCCATACAAATGGTACCTATTATTATTATTATTACATATCAGTAGAAACGTGCTTTCTAATTAACATTACAGCCGTTGATCTCAGTGCACTTTTCCATCAGATGTAACCAGCGGTCAAAGACACTGACCATGTCCGCTTCTGACAGAGTCCTTAACGCAGTCGCTACCTTAGGAGAAGTACGAGGTTCTACTTTTTATGGCCGTTTTGAGTTACTATGACCATGAGGTCAAAAACTATATATTCTATCTGCTCTATCAAAGTCGTTAGATTATTTGAAGCTGTTATCGAGATTTTCAAAGAATTGTATTTTAAAAAGTTTGGCATGATGTAAAACTCAAAATCTTTGACGTCAAATTTCTCAAAAACTACGTACGGAGCAGATAGGACTTTGTAATTTTGAGGTCGTGTTTCGAGTCAAATTTCTTCCTCGTCTTCAAAATTCTGCCCCCTTCATCCTTGGAATAAGGGAAGAAATCAATGAGTCAAGCTATGCAAGCAACAATTATATGCATTTAGCCCTTGCCTGGTACAGGTATCGTTGTCGGCGGGCTCTCTCTCTCTCTCTCTCTCTCTCTCTCTCTCTCTCTCTCTCCCTCCTCTTTCTCTCTCCTCTTTCTCTCTCTGGCTCTCTCTCGCTCTCCTCTTTCTCTCTCTCGCTCTCTCTCCCCCCTCTCTCACCCCCTCTCTCCCACCCCATATCTCTCTCACTCCACTCTCTCTCTCTCCCCTCTGTGTCTCTCTGTCTCTTTGTCTCTCTCCCCTCTTTCTCTCCCTCCCTCTCTCACTTTCTCTCTCTCTTTCTCTATCTCTCTCTTTCTCTCGCTCTCTCTCTCTTCCTCTCGCTCTCTCTTTCCCCTCTCCCCCTCTCTCTCCCCCCTCTCTCTCTCTCTTTCTCTCTCTCTTTCTCTCTCATCCCCTCTCTCACCCCTCTCTCCCATCCCTCCTCTCTCTCTCACCCCTCTCCCACCCTCTCTCTCTCTCCCCTTTCTCCTCCCTCCCCCTCTATCTCTCTCGTTCTCTCCCCCTCTCTCTCTTTCTCTCTCTCTTTCTCTCTCTCTCCCTCTCCCACCCCCTCTCTCCCATCCCCCCTCTCTCTCTCACCTCTCTCCCATCT
>NW_004798085.1:109389-110481 GCF_000002075.1 Aplysia californica | reverse complement strand
CCCCCCACAACCCACCTCTCCATACCCCCACCCACCCCACTTCACAAAGCCCCACGCCAACATGACCCCTCCCTTGGTAAAAGACGTCTTCATAAAAATGTCGTTCCTTCGTACTGCACGTAGGGCCAACAGACTACACACACACACACAGACAAAAATGTATTAAAGCTATATAAACACACATGTGTATTTGCACCTAACCCCCGACTCGTGTCCTGGCATAATAGAAGCAAGGGAACAGTTCTCTAAGAGTTCTTCAAATTATGCATCCGTATGAATTTTACTGAACAAAAAAAAAACGAAGAAAATAAAAGTAAGAAAAAAAAAAGAAAAAAAGGAAGTTCTCCTTTGTTGTAGAGCCTAGTGCTAAAACTTCCACCTCTGGCGAAAGAGACAGGGTCAGTTTTGGTTTCAGTTCAGTGTTTGACAACTGCAGCGGGGAAGGAAGATTGATGGATTTTGTGTGATTAAATTTTACTAGTAATACTAGGTGTTACAAAGACAGTCGTAAGCCTAATTGTAGTGCAAACTAGCGAGGTAAGGTTCATAATGTATAATATTGTATAATGTATGTATTGTGTGTTGTGTTAGTTTTCTGTTGTTAAATTCGAAGTGTAACAAAGACGATCATAACCCACATCGTCCGCACTGGCGTGGTGGGATAATTTATATAATATAGTATAATATAATACATATTGCTTTAGATTTGTGTTGTTAACTGCGAAATGTAGCAAAGACGATCGTAACCCTTTATATTGCCCTGGCTAACGCGGTGATATGTATAACAATAATATTATAATATTATGTTGTGGTTTTGATTTGCGTTGAAAACTTCGAAGTGGAACAAGGACGATCGTAAGTAAGTAAATCTATCGCTGTGTGCTAACTTGTGTGGTGATATTGAATAATGTCACGTTTTTAAGTATACACTGTGTTAAAATGAAAATAGCTAGTTTCACAATGAGTCGATATTCTTTAAAATGTCAGGAATACGAATTCAATCAATAAAAAAAAACGAAAAAAGCAACATCAATACGGAATGTTAACCTAACAGGTTTATTCACGACTTACAAGAGTGTGGGGGTGTGGGGG
>NW_004798085.1:105521-107000 GCF_000002075.1 Aplysia californica | reverse complement strand
GTTGGGGGGTTTTTTTCATTCAAATTATAAGGTTTATATTCACTCTCTGTGACAGCAGTGATCTAGAAGCAATTGTTTCATGTTCTTTTTCTGATTCTGCGGTTAAACCGTGTCATCAGCATAACGAATGCTATTACAGTGGGGCCCATGTGTGACAGTCATGGTTGTAACAAGATCTTGCCCGTAGCAGGCCTGCATGAATAAAATTATTTAATCTTTTCTTTTTTTTTTCTTTGATAAGTCTTTTACAGCGCTCGCAACTGCATAAGGTCATAATAATAATAATATTGAGCTCGCGGGACACATTAAACATTTTCATGTTGGTAGGAATTATTTATTTTATTTTGCCCAGCTGATGGCCAAAGCCGTCTCTTATCGATGTTATACCATCAAGGGATCTATAACGTGCGCAACATGTACATGGGACCGCTGATATTATTCCCCTTTTCCGAGAAGGCTAGGTGTTAGATCTTACCTACCATAAGATCAGCGGTGTTACTGAAAGACAGCAGGAAGAGGAAGACAAGGAGTAGCAGTACAAAGGCTGCAGAAAGAGTCGGAAGCCCAGAGGAGGGGGCAAAGGGAGGGGGGGGGAGAAAGTGGAGACGAAAGCAGACGACAGTACTTGGGTAAAGAGCAGGAAAAGGGATGAAAGGAAAACATTTTTAGAAGAGAACATTTTCTGTCGCTTTCAGGTTTCGAACCTGGGACATATTGAATGAGAGTCAAACACCGTAACCTCTAAACCACCGATCTCTTATAATGTACGTATAGTCAAAAAGAAAGAAAAAAAAGTTCTTGCATTGCAAGTATTGGGGCAGACATGCTAGACTGTAAAGTGAAAATGCTCTTGAAAATAAACTGTCAAGACAGCAGAAATACAATTTTAAAAATGTGAGGCAGCGTGGTGGAATCAGGCTCTCGTCAATTTTTGGGCTTGTAGAGTTATTGATATAATCTTAAAAGCTTGTTCACTCGCCTTTATTTGGATGAAAAAAATATCCATTTATCTTGAATATAAGTGGATATATTTGCTAGTGGAGGAGATGGGGGTCACCTGTTTTCAGAGGTAAAATTAGTGAGAAAATGGCCGCCAAAGATTAGTTATTTCCTTATCTCAAGAGTCCGTGGTAACTGAAAATTTACATTTTTGTGTGCCTTAAATCGACGTTTTTCAGAAAAATCCACACAGAAATGATTTCTTTCTTTAATGGGCATGAAAGGTGTTGAGCCAAAGAACAAAAATGTTATAAAAATTCACAAACCTGAGGAAGAATGCATGTTTCTTCACTTTGATTAATTTGACGAGAGCCTGATTCCACCACGCTGCCTCACAAATAAGCAAAAAGGAGAAACACGAGATCAAAACACGGCGAATTGGAGTAGCATGACCCATTTTAGTAGGCCTTAGAAGTTGATTGTGTACACATAAAAAGATGTGACTTTGCGTTCTGGGGAGGGAGAGGGACGGGGTGTGGG
>NW_004798085.1:103835-105376 GCF_000002075.1 Aplysia californica | reverse complement strand
GGGGGGCAAGTTCAGCGCACTTTAGTGTGAACCCAAATATGAGGTTGTGTAAACCCAGTCAGTGGTTTAGAGGGCGTTGGTTTCACACCAAATCGCGACATGATTGTTTCCCCGTGGGGTGACGACACTTGTAACTCGAATAAATGATTGAATAAAAAGCAGGCACTGGGCGCTAGATCTACTGCGCATCTATGTAGGCTATGTTCTTTTTCCTAACCGTGGTGGTAACTACTCCATTACGAAATGTTGTGAAGTGCACAGCGCATGGTTTAGACTCTGTGTAGAGCTTGGATTTACGCTACATTTAAGTGCAATTGTTATTGTTACCACTCATCTCTTGTTTTGTTTTAGTAAGGTTTTACGGCGCTCGCAACTGCATAAGGTCATATGAGCGCCACAATCCTTTTGACCCACATAGACTAACATCTCCTGTTTGACCTTCATAAACCACCCTCCCCTCAATTCTATTTTACTCACACAGACTGCCCCCCCCCTCCTATTTTACTCACACAGACTGCCCCCTCTCCTTTTTTACCCACACAGACCCCCACCCCAACTCCAGTTTGACCTATATAGACTCCTCTCCCATATGACCTACATACACCCCCCCCCCTTTTTTCCAATCCTGTTTCTCCTTCATAGATAAATGCCTCCCGTTTGACCCATATAGACAAACCCCGTGGGTGGCTGGTGGATGTTCTAGTTTGGCTTTCTCTTTCTTTCCCATCAAACATCTGTCTTCCTTATCTCTCCTCCTTCCTTTTTTTCTTTTTTTTTTTGGATGCAAATTGCTCTCTTGCAACACATTCGTCTAATCTTCTGCACTTACTTGACCTAATTGTATAACAAGTGTCGTAAAACTCTTACTCGTACTACTAGACTCTTTTAAAAAGCGTAATCCTCCTCTTCAGCTCCCAGGTAGCTGCCACGATGCCGGACAATGGTCAAGCTCCCGTGGACAAGAGTCCAGACGTCCGAGATTTCCGCTATGACCACGGCTGGGCCTGGATGGTAGCCCTAGGTCAGTAGAGTTAAGTAGAGGCAGAGTTCAGTGGGTCAGTCCAGTTCAGTAGGTCAGAGTTCACTGTGTCAGTACAGTTCAGTAGGTCAGAGTTCACTGTGTCAGTAGAGTTTAGTAGGTCAAAGTTCACTGTGTCAGTAGACTTCAGTAGGTCAGAGTTCACTGTTTTTGCTTTTGTATAGGAGAAGTTTGCCTTTCCTATTTGCACTCGTGTCTGGTTGTATTTAAGAGACTGGAGAGAGCTAGAGGGATAGTTAGCGAGAGAGAGAAAGAGGGGGGGAGGGGGGAGGGAGAGCGTTTCACAAAGAAGGATACAGAGAAAAAGAGAGACGCAACAGAGAGGTGGAGAGAGATATTGCAGACACACACACATACACACACACATACACAGAGAGAGAGAGAGAGAGACACACACACACACACACAAACACACCACCCAGAGATAACAGCCGAAGAGGGAGAGAGAGACAGTCGAAGAGGTGGAGAGAGAGAGAGAGAGAGAGAGAGAGGGAGAGGGGGG
>NW_004798085.1:98194-100821 GCF_000002075.1 Aplysia californica | reverse complement strand
TATCACACCCCCCCCTCCCCCGCTCATCTCTCCCTTGCAGCATTTTGCCACGGCACCACCCTAATCAACAGCCTGGCTCTCCTCAACCATTACTTTAAACACCGGAGAGGTCTAGCCACCTCCCTCGCCATGATGGGTCTGAGCTGTGCCCCCATCCTCCTGCCTCCCATCTTCCGCTTCCTCAAAGACGAGTACGGTTTTCAGGGATGTCTCCTGATCTTCTGTGCCTTTGAGGTACGGTACAGTTTTGCTTTGTTTGTGTTTTTGTTGATGTTGTTGTCGTTTTTGTTGTTTGTTTGTTTTTTATAAGTGTTTTACGGCGCTCGCAACTCCATAAGGTCACATGAGAGCGCGGAATACAGTAAACATTTTTCAGTTGGCAGGAAATTTTGATTTTTGCCCAGGTGGCGGCCGAAGTCTACTCTTGTTCGATTTTGGACTACCAAGGGATCTTTAACGTGCGCAACTTGCGTATGGCACCTCAGAGAATTTTTGCCCTTATCTGAGAAGGCTAGGTGTTAGATCTTACCTACCATAAGACCAGGGGTGTGGCTGAAAAACAACATTTATGAGTATTAGAAAGAGTTTTACACCACTTGCAACACAATTAGGTCATATTATTATAAGTGTCGAAGATTACAAGTGTTTGTTACTAGAGAGAAGCATACGAAAGAAAAGAATGAGGAGTGATAAGGGCGATAGATGTTCATGATATCTAGGAAATAAAGAGCAAACCACAAGTGGCGTCGGTGGTCTAGTGGTTAGGCTACCGGACTCGTAATCGTGAGATTGCAGTTTTGGGGGTTCGAGCCTCAACGCGGTCCGACATTGTGTCCTTGGGAAAGGCACTTCACACGAACTTCCCACTTGGCTCGGTCCTATCGGAAACGGACGTTAAACTAGGAGGTCCCGCCCCTTGAATAACCTAATAGTGTTGATAGAATCGTTAAACCCATACCAAAGGCACAAAGAAAGGCAAAGCACATCAGAGCGCCCGCTGACCACCTACTGGGGTAGGGTCTGATGATGTGAAAGCTTTTTTGTTTTGTTTTGTTTTGTTTTCGTTTTATTGGTTGTTTTGTTTTGTGAGTTACAGATAAGCTGTGTGGACAAAACAACGGCCTCCTAGCACTTTGTCTGCGCTTATGAGGTAGGAAGACATAAGAATGTTGGTGAAATGGTTAAATTCTCTCTTTTTTTTATTGTATCAAATATTTTTTTAATGGCCGTATGCTTTAAAATGATTGAATTCTCTGAAATGGCTGAAGTCTCTGAAGTGGTTGCATTTTCTAAAATTATCGCAATATCTGGAATTATTGCATTCTCTGAAGTTGTTGCAATCTCGGAAATTTTTGCATCCTCTGAAATGGTCGCAGTCTCTGAAATGGTTTCATTCTCTGAAATGGTTTCATTCTGTGAAATGGTTTCATTCTCTGAAATGGTTTCATTCTCTGAAATGGTTGCCTTCTCTGAAATGGTTGCCTTCTCTGAAATGGTTGCCTTCTCTGAAATGGTTTCATTCTCTGAAATGGTTGCCTTCTCTCATCTTCCCCCAGTTGAATGCTGTTTTTGCGGCTCTTCTATTCAGACCCGTGGAACAAGAAAGTCACAGGGAGGGACAACACGAGGACGACCGCAAACTTCTAGGTCAAGAACCAGTACAAGAAGACAACGTTCAGCTTCAGACCTTCAACCATTCGGAACATGACCTCCGGCAAACCCCAGGCTCGCGATGGGAAAAATCCGACACAGAATACGTTATCGAGGGTCCTCATAGACGGATACGTTCCGAAACAAAGCAACTCGCTACACAAAATTCCAACAATGGATGTGTTATTTTACCAGAGTTGACAAATTCAGGTAAAGATTCAGGTGAAAACAGTCATCGTCCAAAAACTCCCATGAATGATAGTGAGATAAGCGCTGGTGCACCCCCACCTATTTATATACAGTCAGAATTCTGCACGACTTCTGAATCGGAAAAATTGAACATCGAATCAAAAAATAAATCTTCCTTTTCTTCTCCTTCGCCCTCCCCTCGTCCGTGTTGCAGCAAGGTGTGTAGAGCAGTCGGGGATTTCTTCAAGAGGCTACTCGACCCGAAGCTTCTGAGACGACCCATCGCCATCCTACTTCTGTTCAGCCAATTTCTCAACTTCGCCGGGATGTTTATCACAGCTTATCTCCCCTCCCACACCACCTCAGTAGGCGTGTCCAAGCAAAACTCCGCCCTCCTCTTCACGCTGATGGGTGTGGTCGACATGGTGTCCAGATTTGGCTACGGTTATTTGGCTGATCTCAAACTGTTCCGAGTGAGCCAGATCATTGCCGCCACAGTTCTGTGTATGGGAATCTTGTGTCACTGTATCCGGTTTTTTCAAACGCTGGAGTCTTTAATCGCTTTGGTCGTACTGACTGGGGGTCTCGGGTTTGCCCAGGTTGGGCTAGGAGCGCCTCTCATCACAGAAATTCTGGGTGTGGAAAATCTGGGGAAGATGTTGGCCTCCTGTACACTGGTCATGTGTCTGCTGCAGGGTGCTAGTTACCCCGTGTTGGGTGAGTGTCTGTCTGTCTGTCTGTCTGTCTGTCTGTCTGTCTGTCTGTCTGTCTGTCTGTCTGTCTGTGCT
>NW_004798085.1:88359-98094 GCF_000002075.1 Aplysia californica | reverse complement strand
ATTTTCTTCTCATTAGAACTATTGTTTTTTTTCGTTTCGTTTTTTTCGTAGCTTTTTTAAAATTTTTTTTGTAAAATGATCTTTATGTTTAATATTTGAAGTCTAGTTGTCTGTAAGTGTAAGGTTAAGGGATAGATTGAGGGTCAGAGGGGAACTGGCTCTTGCTTTCTCTCTTTGCACAGAGGTCACGTTTACTTGGTTTTGTTTAGTTTTCTTTCTTTGTTTTGTTTGTTTTTGTTTTTGTTCAGTACATTGTTTTTGTTTTCTTCCTGTTTTCTTTTCGTTTTGGACTGGCTTTGACGTGAGTGCATTCTTCCATATGAGTCTTTCTTGAGTTTCTTTTTTCAGATGGTAGAGTAGACTAACACTAACACTAACACAAATCACGGTCACGTGTAGATGAGACTGCGTGCACAACGTTCCGGCTATTTTTTCTGAAGTGACCACCAAAAACTGTTGTCTCCATTAGGGAGTGGGAATGAGGGAAATGCCCGCCTCGTGACTCATTTGGAGCAGAGGAAGTTAGGATCTAAACTATTTTGCTAACCTTTAACCTTCTTGTAATGTTCTGGAATGTGTGTTGTGTTCTCTGTTCTGTTGTGACTTCTCTGTCTCTATCTCTGTCCTTGAGTGTCTTCTATCCTGATCTCAACTCTAACCGGTTACTAACCATATGGCGTCAGTTTGTTAGGAACGGGCATGGGACAAAACAATCTATTTCAAGAAAAGATTGAAGGCAAAAGTCAAAAACATTTTTAATGCAGCCTACTTCGGTGTGACGGTCTCAAGCCCGTGAAATGCGGAGAGAAAATGTTTAAAGCTGAAAACGATAAGATTTCTGAGAATTCCAGGTACCCCTCGGCTGACCAGAACGAATTTTTAAAATTCAATATTGTCTCAGTCGCATCTTCTCTTTTTTTCTTCTTCTTCTTACAGATCTTGCCTTTCTATCGCTTACTAATGCCAATACAAACAATTATATCAGCATAAACAGACCCCATTCTTACATAGAGACGTTGCTGATGAAAAGCTTTCGGCTGTAAAAAATTCCGTCACGGTCCAGGCTTGAAACTTGGTTCTCTGGAAGTCACTATAATTATTCTGATTTGGACGAGTTACCCTCTTTGTATTTTATTCGTCGATAAGTCGTTTAGGCCATCTGTGTATTTATTTCTTTGTCTTCCTCTGCTTTTCTTTCCCTCCATCTTCCCACACAGAAGCAGATTCTCTTGCTCATTTGATCTGTTCATGTGGCCAAAGAATCTTAACTTTTTCTGATGGTTCTGATTATTGATCTTTTACAACCTGCCATTTGGAGCAGTTCCCTATCTATTTTTGTCCCCCGTTCTGTCCATGAGATTCTGACTATTCTCTTGAAATGCCACATTCCAGCGGCCGCCAGTCATCTCTCTGTGTCTTTGTTTAGAGACCTGCTCTTGCATCCTTACAAAAAGATTGACCGTACGTGCCCTTTCGGGGTTCTTATTTTTGTGTACGCTGTAATGTTTCTGTATAAGAGGACAGGTTTTGATATTGACGAAAGTTTCTTAAGATATTGCAATCCGTTTATCTCTATCTTTGTATCCCCTTTTGATTGTGGTGCAATTGAGCAACCTAGGTACTTGCATTTTAAGTTGTTAACTGTTTAATTCTTTTGTTCTTACATGTGTTAAGCTTACTGCAGACTATCACGTTTTGATATCACCATACATTTCGTTTTCTAGGTATTCTGTAGTAGGCCTTTTTCTTCGCTTTTTCCTGTCACTCTAGTTAGAATCTCTGGGAGCTTAGAGTCAGAATCAGCTATCAAGACTGTGTCATCAACGTACCGTAGGTTGGTAATATTGTTACCGCCTACCTTGATTCTTTGTATATCACTGATGTTACGCAGTATCATTTCGTCGTATAAATCGAGGAGATCTGGAAATAAGACACATCCTTGTCGTTCTTCTCTACAGATTGTCAGGTATTCACTGAGCTTGTTCTCGACCCTGACTGCTGTCTGTTGTTCCCAAAAGAGGCTTCTCAGGATTCTTAGGTCTTTTCCATCTATGTTCGGGTCTGTTAGGATGTTGATCGTTCTGTCTGTCTCACTTTGTCAAATGCTTTAGAGTAATTTATAAAGTAGAGGCAAAGGTCTTTCTAGACCTCAGTTCATCTTTCCATGAGCATCTTAGGGCGAAGGGGACATTTCAGGTACCGTTATTTGCAGTAAACCGAAATTCATCCTCATCAATGCCTTTCACCCTTGGCAGGGTATAGGCCACATACAAGCTCCTTCCATTTATCTCTGTCCTGGGCCATCCTCCTTAGCTCATTCCAAGTGGGTTTCATCTCTCTCATGTCCCTTTCACACATCTCCTCCATGTTTCCCGTGGCCTACCCCTGCCTCGTGCTCCCTGTGGGTTCCACTGCAGCGACTGTATTGTGATGTTTCCGCTGGGCTTTCTGAGTGTGTCCAATCCATCGCCACTTTCTTAGTCCTATTTCTACTTCTATACCTTTTTGTCCTGTCCTTTCCCACAGCTCTTCGTGTCTTATTCTATCCTGCTACTTAATTCTTAGGATACTCCTCATACACCTGTTGATGAAAGTCTGGACTTTACGTAGAGGAGCACAGACTTGACATTGGAATTAAAGAATCGAATCTTGGTGTGCAGTGAGATGAAAACGAAACTGAGTTTCAGAAATTTCAGGAAGTATTCAATTTCTCATTCTTTCCATTAGTACACGCAGGAGGACTTTAGTAAGATGCTTCATAAGACTGATTGTCCTGTGCTGCTCACATTCTGTTGTTCCAGCTTAATTTTTTTTTTGTCGAAATGCTATTAATATTGACATCCTCAGATCTTCTGGCATCTCTTCGGTGTTGTATATGGTGTTAAGCAATGCTGTCACTTCTTCGATCTCACCTCTTCTAGTGCTGGGATCTTTTCAATAAGTTTGTTTTCTGTGTCTGGCGCTTTGCCATAAAGTGCAAACTTTCTATAATGACATCATAGGGACCAGAAAAAAGTGACGTTATAGAAAGTTGTCGTTATAGAGAGCCAACAAAGAATATTACTAATGATATTATAAGGAAAACATCGGAACCTTGGGCACCATGTCGCTATACAGAAGATGTCGATATATCGAAGGTCGTTATAGAGAGGCTGCACTGTATTTCGTGTTCCTCATGGCGTCTTGTACCTCTTCTGTTACAGAAATGTTGACGTCAGCCCTCTATTGGCTAAATGCATGAAAACTATTAAGATAAATCGTGTACATCCGACTTTCAGAAAAAAAGAAAGAAAAAATACTATTGCATTGTAATGTTGATTGAAGCAAATGTGCTGGTTCATGTAGATTTATTTTCTCACAAAGCAATATTTTTTTACGTAATTAACGTCATATTGTGTAATTTATTTACAATGTTTAATATGAAAATCATTAGTGATGAACAAAACCAGACATTGACAAAAAGACAGGCACATGGTCTTGCCAAACACGTTTACCAAAAGAATGTATAGGCTGTATGTCAAACGTTTCCTCACGGGAGAAAAAGGATTTCTTACTTTCTGTCTTTCTGTCAGTCTGTCTTTCTGTCTTTCTGTCTTTCTTTCTTTCTTTCTTTCTGTCTTTCTGTCTGTCTGTCTTTCTTTCTCACTTTCTTTCTGTCTTTCTGTCTGTCTGTCTGTCTGTCTGTCTGTCTTTCTTTCTGTCTTTCTTTCTTCCTTTCTTTCTTTCTTTCTTTCTTTCTTTCCTTCCTTCTTTTTTTTTCTTTTTTTCTTTTTTTCTTTCTTTCTTTCTTTCTTTCTTTCTTTCTGTCTTTCTTACACACACTGTTGTTTAAGTTTAAAGAGCTTTTTCCATGAAATTTGCACCAAAGTTTGAACATTTTCACTCTTAGTCATAACAATAACACAGCCTGTACCTGAGTCATCGAAAAATGTAAATTAATAATTACCTGTAGCTGCAATCAATTGTAAATTGATAATAACATGTAGTTGCAATAATTGTACATCATAATCTTAACTGTTCATGTAACTGGTTAAAAAAAAGTTTAAAAAAGAATATACAAATAAATAAATAAATAAATAAATAAATAAATAAATAAATAGATAGATAAATAAATAAATCAACCTATCAATCAATCAATCAATTAACCAATCAATCAATCAATCAATCAATCAATCAATTAACCAATCAATCAATCAATCAATCAATCAACCAATCACTATAACAATATTTATATAATGCCAGGGCAAATTATTTAAAAAATTGTTAAAGTTTCTTCTTCTTCCTCGTTCTCGATGACAGCAGCTAGACAGTCAGTCAAATGTAGCGCACAAACTGTGCAGTTGTGGCGGCGTCCATCCTTGTTATCGTCATGTCTCACGTCACAAGCAGTTCGGTTAACTTGCGTAGTGTACTGTTCCGACTTCTCTGTTGACATCCAACCCGTGTCGCTCATGTGGCCTTTTGCAGTTGCGAGAGCCGCAAAACCTTACAAAAACTACTAAAACTAAGATCATTTCTGTAGAATTCTGTTTAATACGTGCACATTTACCTGTCTAGTTTTCTTCTCAAACCTGGCCATGCACAAACTCAGTCGAACGGGCATCTCCCCAGATTTGAGACTTCTTTCTAAAGATAGAAAAAGTTAATTTTCAGTAAGACATATTATTATTATTTTTTTAAATCACTGATGTAACTTTTGAGGGTCAAATTGAACACCACTTAGTTTGTCCACTGTGTCTTGTCTTTACAAGTGGCCGGTCTTTGTTCCTGGCTGAGGGATGACAGACGCTGGTGATATCGCAGATAATGCGTACGATGTTGGTTCAGGGAAGGAGCCATTTATACTGCGGGAGGATAATATGAAATAGTGACATTATTGGTGATGTGTTAGGTGGTGCTGTTGTTGTTGTTGTTGTTGCTGTTGTCATTTTTGTTTCTATTGTTGTTGTTGCTGATTTTATGATTGATGGCGTTGTTATTGGTATTATATGTGTTGTTGTTGTTGTTGTTGTTGTTGTTGTTGTTGTTGTTGTTGTTGTTGTTGTCGTTGGTGTGTGTGTGTGTGTGTGTGTGTGTGTGTGTGTGTGTGTGTGTGTGTGAGCCCATCCTTCCGGATTGTTTGGAGACCCAAAGAGTGTGCTTTTCGCCAGGGCCACCGCCTCTCTTGGGTAGCGGGTGAGGCAGTCCAACCTCCCTGAATCCTCCCCAAAGAGATGCCACCGCCGGACCTCCGTGGTGGGGCATGTCTGCTGCCAGTGCTCCAAATCTTGGGGCTCCTTGCTACACAATAGACAGAGAGGGTCCGATGTTTTGTCCATTCTATTTTTGTAGGCTCACAGCCCAGAGAAATGACCAGTCCTGATTTTTGCCACTAGTGACTGGTCTCTTCGGGACTTAATTTAAGCCTCTCGTTTTGAGGAAACTGCCCTGTATTATTTCCTTTGTCCGCGTGTAGGATATCGGAGGGTCTTTTTGATCTGGGCGCATGTAAAAGTGTTATCGTTATTGTTGTCACGACAGTTGGTCTTTTGTGTTTGGTTCTGGTTTTGATGTTGTTCTCAGTTCTGCTATAATCGTGGAAAATTCCATTGTGTGGCTCTAATTCGCAAACAATGAACCGAGCACCCTCCCACTGTTTTCATACCAATACACAAGTGCGCATGTACACAAGTGCGAGGAGTGGTCAGGCGTGTCTCAAACCAGCTCCTCATGGAGACAATTAGCAGGAAGACCCTGAGTTGGACGCTGGAAAGGAGAGATGAGCAGCTATGGACATGTGCCGCCTGCTATGAATCTAGCTCTGGATCCAAGTAAATCCAAATAACAAGTGCTACGCCTGTTTCATTATAGAGCGCATCATTTGACTCAATTTAAGCGTTTATGCGCCCCCATCGAGACAATTTAGATTATTTAGGATGTAGGCTTCGACCTACAAAATGAAACAGATACTCACAAAACATCAATCTGTCACTGGAAACAAGAAAAAGAGTACTGAAAAGTTACATCCAGCCAATCCTATTGTACGGGTGCGAAGCACGGACAATCAATAGACAGCTGGAAAGAACAATTGAGGCGACAGAGTTGTGGTTCATAAGACGCATGTTGCGTATCCCATGGACAGCTAGAAAACATATGAAAAAGTCTTGGTTGAAGCAAATTGCAGACAAGAGCTTATGACGAATATACGACAGCGACTGGCAAATTTCATTGGGCACAGAATGCGTAAAGAAGAATGGAGGATATTGTAACAACAGGCAAGTTTGATGGAAAGAGAGGCAGCAGCAGACAGAGGTAAAAGATACTGGACAAGATGACAACATGAATGGGAGCAGCAAGAACAACAGACACCATTGCTGCAACGCAAGACAGATGTAAGTGGAGGTCTATGATCGCCCACGCCAGTCGGCAAGGCACCGGATGATGATAAGGCTTCGACCTCACCTGTCAGGGCCAACCCAGGTGGAGAGAGAGGAAGACACGTTCTTTGTAGAAAGACCTCGTTACTCGATAGAAATTCTCCCAATACGGAAATTGGAATCAGGCCTTCAGCTAAAGTGAAGCGCGTAAACGCAAAAGTGCCCCTCGATTTGTTTTTCTTTCAGACTTATTCGATCTCACCTCTCTCCTTTTCTCGGTTTTACGTCTGAGAACTACATGCCAACCAAACGGCCACAATTTTCACCTATTATCCGATCTGTCTTATCTGTAGTTAGCCGCACACGACCAGTGTCTGAGTAGTTTCCAACTCTATCTCTATCTGACTTCCTCTCTGCTCCGGGGACGAGCGTGTTTGTGCAAGCTTTGACGAATTTAAAAAAAAATCCGAACGGAATGTTGCTTGTGCATCAATTTATACCCTTAGAACGTAGAACAGTAATCTCTCTCCGACTCACCCCCCACCCCTTATCTCTCTTACAAACACACACACACACACACACACACACACACACACACACACACACACACACATCCCTACACCCTGCGTACACACTCCTGAAAGCTATACATACATTCATATCATACTTACTAGCTTCTAGCACCAAGAGGAACGATGGTTTCAGCGTTGGCCTGACTCTGCTTCTGTTGTCTCATTCTGTACTGTCTGACAAAGTAGACACCAATGGCAGTAGCCATCACAGCAACCACGGCCGCACACACTCCCCCGACAGTGCCGTAGTACTTGAAGCCAGAATCTTCTCCTGGGAAAACACACACCGTGATCTCAGGGATATATCTTGTACACATTGAAACTTTCGACTTGGCGGAACTACAGGGTGATAAAAAAGCAACCAAAAAAAAAAAGCAAAAACACCCCAAAACCAAACAAACAATAAAAGAGGCATAAAGTGGACCATCTTCTCCACCCTCGAGGATCTTGACTTTGCCGACGACCTTGCACTACTCTCCCATTCCAACCAGCACATGCAGGAAAAAAACAAACCGACTCCACAAATACGGGCTCCAGATTGTGTTAAAAAAAGCCAGAAGAAGACAAAAGGGATGACACTAAATGTGGGCTCCCCAACGCTGATCAGGGTGAACAAAGCAGACCTGCCTATAACAAACACATTTACCTACTTAGGCAGCATAATCACAACTGACGGCGGCACAAAGGAAGACATCATGAATAGACTCAGCAAGGTAAGATCTATACACAGAAGCATGATCAACATCTGGAAGTCAAGACAGTTTAGTATACAAACCAAGTTAAACAGCTGTGTACTTTCCACACTCCTATATGTAGCTGAATGCTGGAGGATGACTGATCATGACCGTGCCAAGCGATCTTCCTTTCATACAACCAGCTTACGCCAAATACTCAGAATCTTCTGGCCCGACAAGATTTTCAACACCGATCTATTACAAAAATGTAGGAAAGAGGACATGACCACCATAATAAAAAGGAGAAGATGGAGATGGATTGGACATGTTCTGAGAAGAGAACCAGACTCTATTGTGAAGACTGCACTCCACTGGACACCCGAAGGACGTCGCAAAAGGGGCAGACCCAAAGTGACCTGGAGACGCACAGTAGAGTCGGGCATGAAGTCCTGGGATCATTCGTGGGTAACGCTGACCAGGATGGTCCAAAACAGACAGAGCTGGGGATCCTTTGATTCTGCCCTAAACGCCAGATGGCGTAATGGGTAGTAAGTACGTAAGTAAACAATTAAAAAAACAACCAACCGTTAAACTTTTACTAACTAAAAACAAAGCTGACTTATTTCAAAAGGACTCACCACTTCGACTTCCTTTCCCTGATCGATCAACGGCTTGCAGACGGAGCCGAAATCTTGCGCCAGCCCATGGAGCGTCAGAATAACTCGGTCAGCGTCTATTGCAAATGTCTGGCCCTCAGAGTTGCTGCACAACTGGATGGCCATAGAATACATAGGTCTATTCTTAGCAGAAATCCTCTCTGGAAAGAAACATTATTAGACGGGATCTTAAGAAACGTTTGAGGATCTCGAAACCTAAAAATCCCATCTTTCCAGCAATTGGTACCTGGCGACTCTACAAGCAGAAATAATTTCAATACTGAAAATACTTTTAAAAAAAAAGAAAAAGGATAAATTCCTATCTGCAATTCTACAGTACATTTCTATTAATCTGTGTAAGAATTTCTCAAAAATATAACCTATTCACTCCAGTGAACCATTTCAAGAAACATGATTTTACATTAGAGCAAATAGCAAAATAATACTGTTGTGTTAACAAGGTCACTCTTTCTCTTCACAGATGATTAGTCTTCTTTAATTAAAATGTACACAAACATGACTTGTTGCAAAAGAGAAAGATATATTCATTATTTTTTATTCGCAACTGCATAGGGTCAAATGAGTGCGCGGGTCTCAAGTTAGTTGTTTTCACATTAGTTCACAGCACGGTATGGTTTGACTTTGTAAAGACAGAATGGATAAAGAAGTTAAAAATTCACGGTAAAAATCAGGAATTAAAACTATCTCACATTGTTAAAACCATTTTTTTACATCTTTTGAAAAAAAGACCAGCGGTCTTTGTAAACAATTCTGTTAGGATCAACTATGGAGAACAAATTCTTTAAATTAGTGCATGTTAAGTATTTGCTTGGGACTGTCCTAAATCCAGACATTGTATCAGGATGTGCTCGATCATTAGGTCATTAAGCCGTCACTGCATTGGGCATAAACTCTTTTTTACTCCCCCCCCCCCCCCCCCCGCATCAGGAGGGATCTGTGTCTCGGGGAGGGGTGCCCAACATTCACATTGGGTGAAAAAACTTCATCTCCTCAGGGGAGGCCCTAAAGTTTAAGCTTTTCTGGCCAACCCCAGACCGTGTGTGTTTTCTTACACGCGCGGAAGAAGGAGCCCGTTAATTTGGATGCATTCTCCAGCTAAGGGCCAGCGAAACACCACTGGATACGGCTGGGAAGTAAGCAGCTCGGGTCTTGGGAACAAATATTATATTCTTGAAGAGGAAGACAAGCACCATGCGGAGGGAGTTGGGACTATTTTGAGCAAGCATGAAGTTAACGCTAGATCTTAAGCTTGTTCTTTGGGAAATATATCCCGCCTTCTTGAATAGATAATAAACGAGATATTTTGACTAAAAGAGGTGACAACAATAAGTGTGTTTCAGGATGGTGTGTGACAACAATAAGTGTGTTTCAGGATGGTGCATGGGGGGGACAACAAATAAGGGGGTTCAGGATGTGCATGGGGCGGGACAACATTAAGGGTGGTTCCAGAATGGGG
>NW_004798085.1:83659-86159 GCF_000002075.1 Aplysia californica | reverse complement strand
ATATGAAATAGTGACATTATTGGTGATGTGTTAGGTGGTGCTGTTGTTGTTGTTGTTGTTGCTGTTGTCATTTTTGTTTCTATTGTTGTTGTTGCTGATTTTATGATTGATGGCGTTGTTATTGGTATTATATGTGTTGTTGTTGTTGTTGTTGTTGTTGTTGTTGTTGTTGTCGTTGGTGTGTGTGTGTGTGTGTGTGTGTGTGTGTGTGTGTGTGGGGGGGGGAGCCCATCCTTCCGGATTGTTTGGAGACCCAAAGAGTGTGCTCTTCGCCAGGGCCACCGCCTCTCTTGGGTAGCGGGTGAGGCAGTCCAACCTCCCTGAATCCTCCCCAAAGAGATGCCACCGCCGGACCTCCGTGGCGGGGTATCTCTGCTGCCAGTGCTCGAAATCTTGGGGCTCCTGCCTACACAATAGACAGAGAGGGTCCGATGTTTTGTCCATTCTATTTTTGTAGGCTCACAGCCCAGAGAAATGACCAGTCCTGATTTTTGCCACTAGTGACTGGTCTCTTCGGGACTTAATTTAAGCCTCTCGTTTTGAGGAAACTGCCCTGTATTATTTCCTTTCTCTGCGAGTAGGATATCGGAGGGTCTTTTTGATCTGGGCGCATGTAAAAGTGTTATCGTTATTGTTGTCACGACAGTTGGTCTTTTGAGTTTGGTTCTGGTTTTGCTGTTGTTCTCATTGCTGCTATAATCGTGGAAAATTCCATTGTGTGGCTGTAATTCGCAAACAATGAACCGAGCACCCTCCCACGGTTTTCATACCAATACACAAGTGCGCATGTACACAAGTGCGAGGAGAGGTCAGGCGTGTCTCAAACCAGCTCCTCGTGGAGACAATTATCAGGAAGACCCTGAGTTGGACGCTGGAAAGGAGAGATGAGCAGCTATGGACATGTGCCGCCTGCTATGGATCTAGCTCTGGATCCAAGTAAATCCAAATAACAAGTGCTACGCCTGTTTCATTATAGAGCGCATCATTTGACTCAATTTAAGCGTTTATGCGCCCCCATCATTTAGGATGTAGGCTTCGACCTACAAAATGAAACAGATACTCACAAAACATCAATCTGTCACTGGAAACAAGAAAAAGAGTACTGAAAAGTTACATCCAGCCAATCCTATTGTACGGGTGCGAAGCACGGACAATCAATAGACAGCTGGAAAGAACAATTGAGGCGACAGAGTTGTGGTTCATAAGACGCATGTTGCGTATCCCATGGACAGCTAGAAAACATATGAAGAAGTCTTGGTTGAAGCAAATTGCAGACAAGAGCTTATGACGAATATACGACAGCGACTGGCAAATTTCATTGGGCACAGAATGCGTAAAGAAGAATGGAGGATATTGTAACAACAGGCAAGTTTGATGGAAAGAGAGGCAGAAGTAGACAGAGGTAAAAGATACTGGACAAGATGACAACATGAATGGGAGCAGCAAAAACAACAGACACCATTGCTGCAACGTAAGACAGATGGAAGTGGAGGTCCATGATCGCCCACGCCAGTCGGCAAGGCACCGGATGATGATGATGAGGCTTCGACCTCACCTCTCTCCTTTTCTCTGGTTTACGTCTGAGAACTACATGCCAACAAAATGACCACAATTTTCACCTATTATCCGATCTGTCTTATCTGTAGTTAGCCGCATACGACCAGTGTCTGAGTAGTTTCCAACTCTATCTCTATCTGACTTCCTCTCTGCTCCGGGGACGAGCGTGTTTGTGCAAGCTCTGACGAATTTTAAAAAATCCGAACGGAATGTTGCTTGTGCATCAATTTATACCCTTAGAACGTAGAACAGTAATCTCTCTCCGACTCACGCCCCCCTTTCTCTCTTACAAACACACACACACAAACACACACACACACACACACACATACACGCACACGCACACACACACACACACACACACACACACACACACACACACACACACACAACCATACACCCTGCGTACACACTCCTGAAAGCTATACATACATTCATATCATATTTACTAGCTTTTAGCACCAAGAGGAACGATGGTTTCAGCGTTGACCTGACTCTGCTTCTGTTGCCTCATTCTGTACTGTCTGACAAAGTAGACACCAATGGCAGTAGCATTCATCGCGATCGCGGACACACACACTCACCCGACAGTGCGATAGTTCGGGAAGCCAGAATCATGTCGTCAGAAAACATACAACTGTGAGCTGTAAATATGTCTTGTACACATTTAAACTTTCGACTTGGCGGAACTACAGGGTGAACATAAAAAAAAAGCAAAAAAACCGCCCCACCCAAACAATAAAAGAGACATAAGAGTGAATTCTCTTCTCCACACCTGAGGAATCTTTGATTTTGGCGGACAACGTTGCACTATTCTCTTATACCAACCGGTTCATGGAGGGAAATACCAGAGCGGACTGCAAAATACGTGACGCCGAATTGGTTGAGAATATTCCAGAAGAAGACAGAGGTGATAACTTATAAGTGGTGCTCCCCTACGCTG
>NW_004798085.1:82414-83559 GCF_000002075.1 Aplysia californica | reverse complement strand
ATAATACACACACACACACACGCTCACACGCTCTTACACTCCCCAAACTCAGATGTTTACTTCTATTTACTTTTTATAGACTTGAGGGCGCGCAGGCCAACACGAGAACATTGACGAGTAAATGCCTGCCACCACAACCCATTAAATTACAAGTTTCGCCTGCCACGACATCCCATTAAATTACAAGTCTTGCCTGCCACCACAACCCATTGAATTACAAGTCTTGCCTGCCACCACAACCCATTGAATTACAAGTTTTGCCTACCACAAGAACATAATGAAGGACAAGATTTGCCTGCCAGAAGTAGTATTTCCGGTTGCATAGGACAGGCTGCAGCTGATAGGTCCACGGGATGGCTGCGCAGTTAACACTTCAGTTCAGCATGTTCACCAATGCTGCTTCCATCTCTTGTCTCAGCTGTTTTTCTCTCCTTAAAAAAACACATTGAGATGTAGTCGTCCTTGTTTTATGTATTTATTGACACAATTTAGATCATTTAATAATACATGTAATAATAAATAATAATAAATAGCATTTGTATAGCGCGTAACCCCGATCTACAACAAGCTCTATTGTGCTTTACATTATAATGTAAATATAATATAATAACATCATTATTATTACCCCAACAGACTCTAGAACACTCAGAACTCAGAAACGTTGTTAGCTTCTCGAGAAGCATACAGTGCAAGCAGCTGATTAAGCGCTCAAACACTAACAAACTGACAAGATCGTTCACTGTCTATAGTTGGGCACCCACATAGACACAATTTAGATCATTCAGGGGGTGGACGACGTACTTTGCCTACTATAAGGACCTAACAACAACAACAACAACAACAACAACAAAAACAACAACAACAGCAGCAGCAATAACAACAACAACAACAACAACAGCAGCAGCAGCAACAACACCAACAACAACAACAACAGCAGCAGCAACAGCTATAACAACAACCAGTGCAACTGCAACAGCAGCAACGAAAGCATAATTATTCAGTATGAACAACATTTTTAGAATGGTGACACCAACGCGGGTTAGACCAGAAAAACGTAGATACTCGATAAAACTTCTCTCCACTCAGGAATCCAACCCGGGTCTCCTGCGTGCGACAGCGAATGACCTAACCCAGTGGCGGGGCTT
>NW_004798085.1:80869-82017 GCF_000002075.1 Aplysia californica | reverse complement strand
CTCTTTCCCTATGTAAATGAATGTTTTTTTCTATAAAGGAGATAATCAGTTGAAACCGTTAGAACTGTTTTAGAATCTTCCGCCCCCGCCCCTTGTTGCATTGCTTATCCAATCACTATAGTCACCACTTACAATAATAGTAACCTAACAGTCAGCCAATCAAATTATGTGTTTAGGGCTCAGCAAAAGATGAGCCCATTCCCACGGCCCTTTCTTAATGAAACTCGTCTTGAAAAAATGTAAAAGAAACAAACGAGAGCCCGCGGTAACTGTACAGAGAGGGCTCGTTCTCTGCCAGCCCAGACAATGAGGGGAAAGTTCTTGACACACTTTTCCCAGAGACCCAGTAACCTACACGCTCATGGGCCCTCGTTTTAGGAATGCCTTGCTTTCTGCGATCACACGGCCTAATCCAGTTATTGTTGTTTGTGTGCGTTTTCGTGTTTAAATTTTATTTTTTTAAATTGTTTTTGGTAAGTGTTTTACAGCGCTCGCAACTGCACAAGGTCATATGAGCGCTTTTGCGTGTGAGTGTGTGTATGAAGTATACTCTATATCTAGAATGCCCTCTGAACTAAGGAAATCTTACCTTTGAACTCAACCTACCTCATTTCTTAGCCCCTTTCACATTTGGAACCACCCACATTTAGAACCTGTCACCGCCACTGACCTAACCACTACACCATAGACGAATAGTGTCAGGGGGGCTCTCGTGTCCGTTCTCCTCTCATTCAAAGGTCCCGGGTTCGAATGCGGGAAGGGACCGAAACATTTTCTTCTCTAAAATTGACTCCTTTCACCTTCTTTCCTTCTCTCTTGCAATATTCTGTCGTCTGCTTTCGTCTCCTCTTTCTGCCCCCACCCCCTCACCTCCTTTACCCCTTCCACTAGGCGCCTGGCTTTTTCTGCAGCCTTTCTACTGCTGCTCCTTGGCTCCTTCTTACTGCTGTCTCTCAGCCTCACCCCTGATCTTCTGGTAGGAAAGATCTACACCTAGCCTTCTCGGACAAGGGCGAAAAATCTCGGAGGATCTGTGTGCTTGTTGCGCACGTTAAAGATCTCTTGGTGGTCCTAAATCGATAAGGGTAGGCTTCAGCCGCCACCCGGGCAAACTTCAAAATGTCCTACCGATTGAAAATGTTTGGTGT
>NW_004798085.1:75443-80769 GCF_000002075.1 Aplysia californica | reverse complement strand
TTCCCCTACACCTTTGAGCCTGGAACGTCAACTAAGCTCGCTACTGTCTTTACTATCTCCGATCCATGCAGCGCCTGCATTCACACGTTTTTTTAGAATGAAATACTCAGTAGATAGACATGTGTACTGAGGAACGTTGCACATTAATCTGTTACCACTTAGTTCGTGGCTGTCAGCTTCAGCCCCTCCCCTTTTTACAAAATCATTGTGGTGTGGACTGACCTTCTCGGTACGAGATATAGCTCTCACAAGGGTATGTCCATCCACCTGGACATAACGAAAGATCTACAAGCTCAACCTCAACTGATTTGCCTTTCGGCGCTTGAAGTCTCCACTTGCACTGAACATCGCTGCAATGGAACAAAGAACAATTTCGTAAGTCGGAATAGAGGAACAACACAAAAAAAAAATTAAATTCTGGAAAATACGTTGATTGGGGAGGAGAGGGTGGGGGAGTTAATATTACGCCTCTGACAAAATACCCCATTTTGATTTAGAAGACAATCATTTCCTTACCGGTACTACAATCAAACACCCAGAAAACGCGGATACTCTAGTTTTTGACCAAAAAAGTATGTGTTAATCCATGTGAGATTTATCAGTGTCATGCTCCGTCTGCGCAGGAACAACATAGGGGGAACTGCTGCTTTTTCTTTCCTTATCCTTACTATCGTTATTTTCCCCCTACTTCTTTTGTGTGTTTGTCACTCTCTTGTGAACTGCTATTTCCGGGGTGCCTTGATAGTCGAAGCAGACTTTGTGCTGTTGAGGAAAGAGAGGTGAGCAGAGTAAGCCTGATTCCCCGTTTGGACTTCGCTGTTGACATCCACCCCTTGGCGCACATATGATTTTATGCAGTTGCGAGCGCCGTAAAACCTTATTAAAACTAAAACAAAACAAGCGTGTCTCTGTGTGGGAAAAGATTCATTTTATCTATTGAGGATCTCCGTCTATCTACTAAGGCGCTCTATCCCTCATAGCCCGGGTTGGCGCTAACAGACAGAGCCAAAGTAGTCCGCCTTCTGAATGTTCTAAATTGTGTTGATGGGGGCGTAAAGCCAGTGGCGGTGGGTGGACCAAGATTTGGGTGGGGCTTAGGTTTCTTCCACTTCTTTACCACCAAAAAGCAAGCAATAAGAACAAAACAGTGAGGATTTTTCTATATTCACGGCGAGCCACGGCATTTTGAGAACCGTTCAAACGAGAAGAGTCACCTTTGTCTTCCAACTCTTTGTTCTTAGTTAAATTTAAGCTCTTCTGGATGGTGGGGACGAAGGCCCAATGGGCGCATAGGTATCTGTGTCACTGGGGGAAAGTGTGTCGTAAACTTTCACCCCATTGTCAGGGCTGGGAGAGCGTGAGCCCGCTGTGTAGTGTTATATTTAAAAGTCTTCTACCTTTTTACAAGAAGAGTTTCATTAACCTTTTCGCAACACGCCACTCCACGTTGGCGCGCTGTTTTTATATTACCTCGGAACGTACCGCTCCTCTTTGGCGCGCGCTATTTCACAACCTTTCACGACGGGCCGCGCCACCCTGGATTCCCCTACTTGTGCATGCTACAAAAAGTTTGCCTTTTCGTTTTTCACTTTCAAACTTTCAAAAAGTATTCAGATACCATTTTGGAATTGTTTCTTGTTGTCAGAAGTTGAGTTGCTTGAACACTTTTCGATTTACCGGCGAATTTCTGAGGTCACTTTCCAGAGCGTGCCCGAGACGTTTTCCATACGATACGCTGAAAGTTGTGGCGCTAAGACCGACGCTGAGAAGACTCACTCTCAAAGGAGTCACGGATTCTATCTACATAGAATGGACCGATGATGAAGATGAGGATACTATGCCGGTTTAATATAAAGCATAACCGTTACATTTTTGCCAAAGAAGTAACCAGTAGTGAATCGAGAATGCGTGAGATTAGAATGCATAGACACTGATGATGAGATGATGGACGATAGGACCGCTTGTTGAAATTACGATATGGCGACGGATATGCTGTAGAGCTGTAAAGGAGAGTATAGAAAGACAAAAAATGAATACGAATAAGTGGAGGGATTAGAAGATAAAATAATGTGGGCTCGAAACACAAACAACTTTCCCCGCGCTTCTCAGTTTACTGGTACTTGTATTCGATGGAATCAAAATCTCACAACCCAAACAACCGTTTGCATCAGATATTTACTGGCTGATCATTACAGAGGCGTTTATAAACTTTTATAAAACTGAAAAAAACGACACGGTGGGAAAGGGATCAATGGCAAAGATCTGCAAACCTTGGCAAGTCGTTTACGTTGCAAAACCAAGGAACCAGATAATCTTGTAGAAATGGAATGCTTTTTTGTTCTCTATTTTCTTTCACATGGGTATACTCAAGATACTGACACTCGGCAACCACTGACCTGGAAGCCCAGGCTTGCACTCATCTGTCTGCTGAATAATGATGTACACGCAAAGAAAAGGTTTCTTGACAGTTCTCTCTTCTTGTTTCATATGTCAAACAACATAGCACAAGTGGACTACGGAGAGCTTTTTCATGACATAAAAGATAAAGCATTTAATTTATCTCAAATCTACAAGAGAAAGTTTTTTTTAAGACTTGTGAAAAGCATAACAGGACTTTGTATTGACGAAACCATGGCGTATTTCAAAGGCCGTTCCCGATTCAAGGTTTATAAATCTGAAGGATAAACCCACCAATGAAAAATTGAAACTAAGTGAAGTTTGCGATAGAAAATCATGGTACGTCTCTGTTCTCTAGTGATGTACTGTGTCAAAAGACGAATCCACGTTTCTCTTTGCAAAAAAACAACAAAAAAACACCAAAAAAATAAAAGAAAGAACCACTTTGGAAAGTTTTAGGTTTGAAGGCTCGAGGGAAGCGGAAACTTAGCAGGTTTTGGAAGTGTATAAATCAGCCCTGCTTTTGAAAAGGTGAAGGTGTTATGACTCAGGACCCACTCAACATACTACCCAACGCTACAAGCAGCACAGTGGTTGAGTGTGATAATGGCATCATAAGCATGAAAGGGTATTTATTGGCATTTTTTGTGCTATAAAATCGAAATTTTAATCTGCTTGTGCCGTCATGAGTGAGAGAAACGAAAAGCTGAAGAGGCCAACGGGCTTGGCTGCAATTGTAATATGAGGAACAAACAAAATAGCACGCTTTCTAATTGGCCACAGAAACTTAACGGAAGATTGTTTTCCTCCTAGACTACAGAGATTTAGACAGGTTTGCTTTCTCGGTGGATTGCCTGATTTTGTGAGTTTTGAAAGTGGAACTATCACTGGGACAATTGCAGGTGACCAAAACGGACTTAGGAAAATGGCTCTTTTTCTCCAAAACTCGACCTGGCAGATATTGCAATTAGACTCCATTATTACTGGCTCCCTTCCGAATTGGAAAAACTTCTTGTACCCTAAGTAGAGTCTTTGAAGTGACACCTGAATACCTTACTTTGAATCAGACTATAGTACTGAAGGCTTTCCAGTCTACCCAGTAACATTGTTTGTTCTTCATTTTTTGTTTTTGTTCTGTTCCCCTTTCTTCTCTCCTACACTGATCTTTGCAACATTGTATTTTCAAGACCAGACTTGTTTTGTAACATTACCATTCCCGATTCCTTTTCTTTGCTGTAGTTTGAAGATCTTCATAGGGCTTACATTTGGTTGAATGGTTAGGGAGAAGCTATTGTAAAGAAAACACAGATGTCAGGAACATGTAGGAAAATACAGGATTGACAAACCCACAGAATATTTTGAAGGAACACAGAAAACAATAATTATCAATTTTGACAGAAGAAAAACACATTGGCAAATTGTGTTCCGGTGGTCAACATTCATGAATCTTAACTCATGTCTCTTTACTTGCAATAGCAAAGAGTTTGACGATAACACCACTAATGTCAGGAGAGAGAGAGAGAGAGAGAGAGAGAGAGAGAGAGAGAGAGAGAGAGAAAGAGAGAGAGAGAGAGAGAGAGAGAGAGAGAGACACACACAGAGACAGAGACAGAGACAGAGACAGAGGAGAGAGAGACATAGAGACAGAGGCAGAGACAGAAAGGAGGGGGGGGGGACAGAGACAGAAAGAGACAAAACATGTCCGGCATAGATAATTCAGGTGAACAATTTTATACTTTTCCTTCTTCCTTTTTTTTTGGATAAGTGTCTTACGACCCTCACAGATGCACTAGGTCATGGACGCGCAGGACGCATTTTCAGTTTGGTAAGAATTAATTTTGAATCTTGCCCAGGGAGCGGCTGCAGCCTCCTCTTATCGATTTTAGGATCATCAATGGATTTTTAACGTGCGCAACCTGCACACGGGATCCCCGAGTTTTTTTTGTCTTTATCCGAGAAGACTAGGTATTAGATCTTACCTGCCCTGCGATCAGGGGTGTAGCTGAAAGACAGCAATAAGGAGCCAAGGAGAAGCAGTAGAAAGGCAGCAGAAAGAGTCCAGAGGGGGAGGCAAAGGGGTAGAGCGTGGATAGGGCAGAAAGTGAAGACGAAATGAGACGCAAGAACATGATCAGAGAGCAGAAAAGAAGTCGAAAGGATACATTTTTTTCAGAGAAGAACATTTTCCGTCGCTTTCAGGTTTCGAACCCGGGACCTGTAGAATGAGAGGCGAACTCCTTACCTCTAGACTACGAGAACCCGCATTTTTCTTCAGGCGTAAGTTGATGAAGTGTTGGAACCACTTATTCTTGAGAAAACACCAGGAGAAACAGAGGGCAAATGTTGTCAAGAAATAGGTACTCAAGCTGGTGGATGTAATCATGGGGTCCAGTAAATCTGACGCTATTAGTTTGTAACATTCCTAACTATGAAAGAGGCATGTTCTCAAAGAGTGTCAGTAGGTTGAAAACAACACCATGGATACAGAACCTTCAGGTGGCAGTAGGAAATGTGCACAGAGCTGGGATGTCAGCAGTGCACAGAAAATGCCAACAGAAAATAACATTACACTAGGGCTCAAACTGCAAAGTTGTACTGTATCGTGGCTGCTTTGAGGTGTACAACTCAACTCTGAACCGAAAGAAGCAGCTGACTCACCCGATGCTTCAGTATATTGAGTTGTTCATTAAGCTGCTCACAACAGCACATTTTTCACTCTTTAGGTTGATTTTTCTATTGGTTTTAGTTGAATTATATTTATCATGGATCACGCCTGTCTGAACAGGCGTTAAGATCATTGAAGAATAACCATTGAACTGTTTAGTGTGTGTATCGGGGTGTAGAATTTGTTTAGAAAACTTTTCTTTTTTTCAGCGTCATACGCTCTTTTGTACAGTTGACGACTTTTGTCAAATAAAGTGAATGTGGT
>NW_004798085.1:60443-70443 GCF_000002075.1 Aplysia californica | reverse complement strand
CTAGGGGTAGGGGTAGGAGTAGGGGTAGGGGTAGGGGTAGGGGTAGGGGTAGGGGTAGGGGTAGGGGTAGGGGTAGGGTAGGGGTAGGGGTAGGGGTAGGGGTAGGGGTAGGGGTAGGTTAGGGTTAGGGTTAGGGTTAGGGTTAGGGTTAGGGTTAGGCCTCTTCTTTAATGTGTTTGATGGGGTGGTCACTCGTTACGGAAGTCCTTCCTTTAATTCTCTCGTCGGTTAATGCGACCCCTCAAATCACGTTTTTAAAACCGCTTGGCTCGTGTCAAACTGACCAATAACGCATTAGATCTACCTAGACGTAGAATTAATTTATCTTTGACTTCCGGGTCAAACTAACGGCTTGTTAGCTCGTACTTTTTTATGTTCGGCGGGTACCATAATACAATAATAACTTCGCATCGGACGGTGATACCGTCTAGCCATGGTTACGGACCTCGACTACCGGACGCTGCCACCGTTCAGACATGGTTAAAGAGCTAAGTTGATCTTTTTTCTCGGGTCTCAGTACCTCTCCTCTTTGAATTTTTAAAAATCAAATGGTTAGGTTGAGTTCAACTCAAACGTTTGAATTAAAGAGCTTTTTTTAAAACCCTCGGCGGCAAGTATGCAACGGTTGAATTGATATGCCTGTATTATGTACGATATCATAGATCTTACCGTGATAGATTTACTAGTGTTCGTTGTTATACCTCGGAATATAAAACAATATAAATGTAAAAGAACTAGTATCATGTATTATTATGTGGCGTCGGTGGCCTAGTGGTTAGGCTCTCGGACTCGCAACCGTAAGGTCGTGGGTTCGAATCCCGTCAGGGACCCGACGTTGTGTCCTTGGGAAAGGCACTTTACACGAATTTTCCTCACTTCACCCAGGTGGGAATGGGTACCCGGCTATAGACAGCGAAAGATCTTGTCAGTTTGTTAGTGTTTGAGCGCTTAATCGGCTGCTTGCACTGTATGTTTCCCGGGAAGCTGAGAATGTTTCGGAATGTTCTATGGTCTGCTGGGGGTAATAATATAGTGTAAAGCGCATAGAGCCTGCTGTTGAGCGGGGATATGCGCTATACAAATGCTATCTATTATTATTATTATTATTATTAATATATTATAGATCTTACCGTGTATGAAATGGATATATTTGCTGGCGTTAACTGTTACACCTCGGAATTAAACAACAACAACAACACCACAAATCTACAGCAACCGTAACATTCACGTATCATGGTGCATCAGTCAGCACCACAGTGAGAGATCATTTTACTGGAGTTAGCTGTTACACTTTGATATTTAAAACTACACAAATGTATTATTATTGGATATTATATATACGTATATACGAGAAAGAGTGGGGCAGACAGATAGACAGGCAGACAAAAACAACAACTGGAAATGAATATATATATAGTCATGGTGCGCCTCCTGTCAGCACAATTATAGAGAGAGATAATAGATTATACTACTACTACTACTGCTACTACTACTACTACTACTACTACTACTACTACTACTACTACTACTACTACTGGTGGCCCAGTTTTCCTGTAGTAAAGAGACCAACTTATCCTAAGCAAACTTATGTTTTAGTAGAGGTTTTACGGCGCTCGCAACTGCATAAGGTCATATGAGCGTCAAAAAGCAAACTTATCCCATCGGACTGGAGCATGGTGAACGAAAAACACAGCTTTGTTCTCATATGGAGTATGCAGCCCATAATATAATATTAGCCTGCTATGTAGTTCTAGATTTCCAATAGCCTACCGCTTTCCCGGTTGTTGTTTTGTTGTTGTTTTTTTCAGACATGCCTCGTAGGCCTACCTACGGACGAAAACCCGAATCAGGATTCCCTACATTTATTTCACATGAATTTTTAAAAAAAAGAGTCGATGGAAGCTTTCCGGAATGGTAAGACTGTCCAGGAACAATCAGCAGACTTCTATGTGTCAAAATCGGCACTTGGTCGTTGTGTGCAGAAGGTGAAAGTATGGGCTGGTGAAAGCCTCCAGCCGAACAACCGGCAAAAGAAAAAGGTATTCTCTGAAGCACAAAACTGGACACTCGCCGACTATCTTAAACATGTTCAGACACGTTTTATGGGCTCGCAACAAACTACACTCGTACGTTAGCCCATGAAAGGACAATACAGAGCAATATGGAAGTTCCAGAGGTGTGGAATGACAACACAGAGACTGGTAAAGAGTAGTTATTTCACTTTTTGACAAGGCGCTCGGATCCGTCTCTGCACCGTCCAGGGGCGACTTCTCTCTTTTAAAAAAAGTTTAAATTTGAAAAAAAAAGCGTCGGTCTTCAACCGAGAGAGTATAGCTAGGTTTCCCCATATTGTTGCATTCACGCATTCTTGCATTGTATCAGCATTCACGCATTCTTGCATTGTATCAGCATTCACGCATTCTTGCATTGTATCAGCATTCACGCATTCTTGCATTGTATCAGCATTCACGCATTCTTGCATTGTATCAGCATTCACGGTATACAACGGTGTATCAGCATTCACGCATTCTTGCATTGTATCAGCATTCACGCATTCTTGCATTGTATCAGCATTCACGCATTCTTGCATGTACTGTATTACTCATCGTAACCTTGTCACAAAATGTTGCGTCGTTTCTGCAAACGGAATTTCTCTGCCACCAGTCTTCATGTTCCCTGGAAGTTAAAAATTTTGAAGGATGATAATAATATACTAGATTTAGTAGTGAATCGTATCGAGCAATGGGTAGATGAACTCAGACATTTCCCGCATTTTGCTTAGCCGGCCTATCAAGGAGAATCAAGCCATTTTAATAATAGACAATCACCAGAGTCATTTGTCAATAGTTTCTCTTGAACTAGCTAAAAAGAACGTTATGCTCCTAATCACCCTATCAACACACACAATAAATTAAACAAACACAGCCATTTGATCAGAGTATCTTCGCTATACAATTTAATTCAATTGCTAACAGTTCCCCGCTCAAAAATCCAGGACAGATCATCATCATTTACAATACGGCATCTGTGAAGAACAATGCATAGACTAGAGCAGCCATCCCTGAAAGCATTATGTCTGGCTTCAGAGCCAAAGGGATCTGGCCTCTGAATGTTTTTTTTAAAACAAGATTTCAAGATGATTTAAACAGAATTCATTTTAAAGGCCTTTGGCCCATGCATCCACACATTAAAGCACATGACTCGGCATATACATAAATTCGTGCAGCACTTAATATTAAAATAATTACAAAAATGGTGACATAGGGCCTCTGAATGAATTGCTATTTGAAGACCGCGATTTTTGCCGTCAGCTGTAACTGATCGACCACTGCAAGATCAAGGCACATTATCCTCAGATCCTGCCAGCCCAACCTCAGTTTTTCTACCTGTGAAGTCATGTCCTGCTTCACCCCAATCACCGGCCCAATTTCCATATTACCGCCCCGTGCATCATGTGCATATAACATAATTCTCATGTTTAAAACCATTTTATTATAATCTTTTAGTTTTTGTGTTACATTTTATGTACCTCAAAACATTTTCCGTGTACTCACAAAATCACACCTTTTTATGTGATTTCAAAGTTGCCAAAACTTTGCAAAGTCCAGGAACATTCAAATGCCTGTCATTTAAAAAATTATTTATTGTCCGATTTCAATAATTCAAACACCAAAGTTCATGATTTCCATAGATCTTTATGATGCGAAAAACAGAAGTTAGATCAAAACATTTAGAAATTTTGCTTTGTGATAGTGCTGCTAATGTTACCCTTGGACGGCCAAATTCTGGGTCGGTTTTGAATAGAGACCGAGTCACAAGGTGGCGTCATCTCAGTAGGCTGATAGTCCTTCTGCTGACGTTGAATGTCTTCGCAACAGCAGCGCCCAATCACACCGACGGCTTGATTTTTCTGATTTTGAATTAAACGTACCATCTCTTTGGGTGACAATGATCAAATGTTGATGGGGTTTTAATACATAATTGATGTTCCTATATTTTCCGACTCTCACCCTTTAGCCGACAAGCCTCGTGTGTCTCCGACAACCAACAATAAACAAAGACGGGCCAGGACTCACAGGCTCTCTCCTTCCCCTCCACAACAAACTGTCCACACAACACAACAATGTCATCATCACAGATTGTTCACTTGGTCACTCCCTGACCAGCTAGACCGGGTACACAATGGGCGCCTTTGGCTTTGTCTATGGTGGACATAAGTACAGATGAGCCTAGTCAAATCCTTTATTATACTATTATGCACAAAAGAAAGATGCTCAGGCACAGACTTTATCCTTTGATTTCGACAGAGAATTTTAATTTAATTCCCGTGAAATGATCACGCTTTTGTCACAACTTGTCTTTCATTACAAGTCATCAATGGGCTATAGTCTTAATACAAACCGTGTTTCTGCCAGAGAAACAGACACAGTTAAGGAGGAAAATTTTAAAAATGAATTAATAAAAAGATCAGTCAGAGAATGAATGGCAAAAATAGTGCGAGGCTGTAAAAGTAAATGTTTGTCGGTAGGAGGTTCTAGCTGTCTGTTACTTCTGTAATTGTCAGAGGTTACATTTTTCCTTTCAGTCAGTAACCTTCACTGTTCTGAATATTCAACTCAGATTAAAAAGAAAGCATTTAGACCAAAAGACTGCTAAACAATAGTCCGTTATTCAATTCTGCCCCAGCTTCATCTCAATACACAATAGATGAATTAATATTTCCCAACCTTCCCCCTCTGACCAACAAGCCTCCCACGTCTCCCAAAACCAACAATAAACAAAGACGGGCCAGGACTCACAGGCTCTCTCCTTCCCCTCCACAACAAACTGTCCACACAACACAACAATGTCATCATCACAGATTGTTCACTTGGTCCACTCCCTGACCAGCTTGTCCAGGTACACAATGGGCGCCTTTGACTTTTTCTAAGGTGGACTTAAGTACAGATGAGCTTAGTCAAATCCTTTATTATACTTTATTAAGTCTTTGTATGGGATGCTGTGGAATGTTGTTCCATATGTTTGTAAGTGCTGTACGTAGCTGATCCAAGGTGACCGGCTGAGGTCTAAGGCGTCGGCACAAAGCCGGGGCACTTATGGTTCTCCGCCCCGGCTACTCCCTGGCTGTCTTGGTAGGCAGGCCGGAAGCGATCTCGTAGGTGCAAGACCCCAATGTAGCGGTCATGGGCTGGTGTTGTAGCTCTGGGACAACCCGTCTGGGGACCATCCTGCACGGATCTAGACGTCTGCAAACGATTCATTAGTCGATATATCGTGTCTCTTGTCACATTGAAGGTCCTTGCAACATTCGCTATTGGCGTATTGGCCCTCAGCATACCAACTGCCTGGTTGCGCTTTTCGTTCGCTAAACGCGGCATGCTATATCTTTAGATTTAGATGTTTTGAAATGAAACTTTTAACGTTTTATTCTTGGCTACAGATAAAAGATGTGTTAAACCCATAAAATAAAAAAACCCCAAAACGTTCGAGAAAAATGACAAAACACGGTTTTTAACAAAAAAAGACCTGAGCTTTATTAACTGGGCACCTGATCATAAATGCAGGCTGATCAGGAGCGTCAAGTGTTCACAATCACATGTGGAAAATTTCAGCTCAATGGGTTTTCAACTTTTCATGAAACACGCAATTTAAAAAATGTGTCTGGTTTTTATTGACTCTAAGTGTATTATGCACAAAAGAAAGATGTCCAGGCACCGACACAATCCTTTGATTTCGACAGAGAATTTTAAGTTATTTCCTGGTGAAATGAGAATTTTAAGTTATTTCCTGGTGAAATGATCCCGTCTTTGTCACAACTTGTCTTTCGCTTCAAGTCATCAATGGGCTATGGTCTTAATACAAACCGTGTTTCTGCCAGAGAAACAGACACAATTAAGGAGGGCACTCATGGCCTAGAGGCTAGGGTGTTCTCTTCTCATTCAAAGGTCCCGGGTTGGAATCCGGGTAGCGACCGAATAATTTTCTTCTCTAAAATTGTCTCCTTTCATCTCCTTTTCTGCTTTCTTGCAATGTTCTGTCGTCTGCTTTTGTCTCCTCTTTCTGCTCCCCCCCCCCTCTGACCTCCTTTGCCCCCTCCTCTGGGCTACTGACTCTCTCTGCAGCCTTTCTACTGCTACTCCTTGGCTCCTTCTTACTGCTGTCTTTCAGCCACACCCCTGACCTTCTGGTAGGAAAGATCTACACCTAGCCTTCTCGGACAAGGGCGAAAAATATCGGAGGATCCGTGTGCAAGTTGTGCACGTTAAAGATCCCTTGGTCGTCTAAAATCGATAAGAGTAGGCTTCGGCCGCCGACAAGGCAAAATTCAAAATTTCCTACCAACTGAAAAAGTTTAACGTGTCCCTCGCGATCATATGGCTTTATGCAGTTACGAGCGGCGTAAAACACTTACCCTCCAAAAAAGACACAACTAAGGAGGCAAACTTTGAAAATAAATTAATAAAAAAAGATGAGTCAGAGAAAGAATGGCAAACATAGTGCGAGGGCGTAAAAGGAAAAGTTTCTTGTTTGGAGGTTCCAGCCGTCTGTTACTTCTGCTGAGGTTACATTTTTCCTTTCTGTCAGTAACCTTCATTGTGCTGAATTTCTACTCAGATTTAAAAGAAAGCATTTAGACCAAAAGACTGCTATACAATAGTCCGTTATTCAATTCTGCCCCTACTTCATCTCAATACACAATAGATGAATTAATATTTCCCAACCTCCCCCTCTAACCAACAAGCCTCCCACGTCTCCCAAAACCAACAATAAACAAAGACAGGCCAGGACTCACAGGCTCTCTCCTTCCCCTCCACAACAAACTGTCCACACAACACAACAATGTCATCATCACATATTGTTCACTTGGTCACTCCCTGACCAGCTAGACCGGGTACACAATGGGCGATGGTGGCTTTGTTTACACTTGACTGAATACCATAGACTAGTTTCAATTTTTCAAAAGCGTAATGTTGTCCAAATCTATTTCCTTGCTCTGTATTTCAAGTCACCAGTGAGCAACGGTCTCAAGATCTTGTTACTGTTAGAGACAACGGAAACGTTCAGAGAAAATTTTAAAAATTTAAAATCTAAGCATATTTTCAAAGGCATTGATTAAAAAAAAATAGCGAGAGAGCGTTTTAAGGTAACGAAGCAAAAGTTGTACGGAGGTTCTAGCAGCATATCTTTTTCTTGAACAGTCAGAGATCTCACATTTCTCGTTGCTCTCGGTGACCTGCACAATGCCAAATAAAATAATATATAAAAAAAAAAAACAGCAACCCAACTTCACATTAATATAACTAACGTCATTGTTAAATATTTTCTGTCGGACTTTTCAGTACACAATGAATATCCATAGAAGCATTTTCCAGCCTGCAAGTCTTAAATCTTTCCCCAAAACAACTAAACAATAAACAAAGACGGGCCAGAACTTAGAGTTCCCCACCTTGCCCTCCACGACAAGCTATCAAAACAACACAACAATGTCATCATCAGCGATACAGGGACTCCCGGTAACACCTTCCTCTCCATAGCCATACTGTCTAAACAAACAACAACAACGTCACAATCAAAGATTTCAAACTTGGTTCACTCAGTCGCAGGCTGGCCCGGGCACACAATGGCCGCTGAGGTGTTGACACGTCTTTGATGTTAGCCGCCATGGTCAGTGGGTACGTAATTTATCCCCCCTGATTGAGTCTTACACCTCAGGGCAAGATCTCATCCGCGTACATCGGTTGATATAAATATCGGAGAATCAGTTTCTGTGGTCAGTTCAGTCAGAACCTGCTTCCAGTCTACATCGTTCCCTGAGTTTATCAACCGAATTTGCGTCGCGTTGTACATGGAGATGGAGAAAGTTAACGAGCATGCTGCTGCCTTCAACGCCTTGAACTTGGATAGAGGCCTCTGTGTCGGCAAAGGAGCCTCGGGCGAGGTCTTCCTTGCATCATCTCGAGACGACGTATCCAGGAAATGTGCCGTGAAGATATTCGACCTGGTGAAAGACAACCGTTGTCATGAGTGGGGCTTCATCAATGAAGTTGATGTCTTGAAGGAGCTTCGCCATCCACGTATCGTCTCGTTACTGGCGTATTTGGGCAGCCCTCGCCACGGATATATTGTCCTTAAGTACTACCCGAAAGGGAGCCTGGAGAAGAGTCTCGGAGCTTTGAAGCCCCCACAGGTGCTTGGTTATATTCGTGATATCGGGGAGGCGCTAGAACACACACACAGTCGAGGAATTTTCCACCAGGACATCAAGCCGGCCAATGTTCTTGTGGACGAGGAAGACAGAGCGGTTCTGTGTGATTTTGGCTTGTCAGGACAGTTGAAGAACGGCAACACCAAAGTGACCAGATGGGTGACCACTCCAGGCTTCCAAGGACCTGAAACCAAGACAGGACAAGCGATGTGCCCTTATAAGGTAAGAAATCGTTTTTATTTTTGTATGTAAACTACTATTTTTTGGTCAATGTTTCTCCCAGTGTTTGTCACTGTTTGTCGAGCTTTTCGTTCTTTTTGTCCCAGATTCTCCTCCAGCAATCTCTTTCTCTCTGTCTCTTTATATGTTTTCCCCTTATTCAATCTCTCAAACTCCCTCTCTCTCTCTCTCTCTCTCTCTCTCTCTCTTTCTCTCTCCTTCTCTCTCTTTTTTTCTCTCTCTCTCTCCTTCTCTCTCTCTCTCTCTCTCTCTCTCTCCTTCTCTCTCTCTCTCTCGCCTTTTTTTTGCCTATCCATTTCTTTCTCTCTCCCTATCCATTTCTTTCTCTCTCTTTCATTCCTTAATCTTCATCTTTCTCTCTTTCTGATCACCCTCTCCACTTGTCTCACTTTCCTTATGATTCTATCTACATGTTTTAGTAACTATCAGCATTACATGTCTAAGTCTCCTTATGTATTATGTATGTTCTATCTTTGCCTCTTCTATCTCTCTATCTCTTTCTTTCTCTCTACCTTTCAGATTGACGAACCTCTCTCCCTGTCTCAATGTCTTACCATTTCTCTCTACATACCTACCTACTCTGTTCAGGTTGTTACTCACCCTTTCCCGTCTCCTTATTGAGACAGTTTTTATATGACATAATATCATGTATTATAATATGTATGAGTAACTATGTATCCTTATTGTATGTCTTAGTCTTCTTCTGTATGTCATGTCTTTGCCCCTCCCCAACCCCTTCTCTTTCTCTCTTTTTCTCTCTCTCTCTCTCTCTCTCTCTCTTTCTCTCTCTCTCTCTCTCTCTCTCTCTCTCTCTCTCTCTCTCTCTCTCTCTCTCTCTCTCTCTCTCTCTCTCTCTCTCTCTCTCTCTCTCTCTCTCTTTCTTTCTGTTTTTCTAACCCACCACCCTCTCAGTTTTTCTCACTTTCCTTCTGTTTCTCTCTCCAACCTTTCCTGTTCTCTTTAATTAGATTGTTTTGTCAAATACATAATGTATTTATAAAAATTGTTTCGATATCTATGTATCTTCTTTGTATGTCTTAATATACTTCTGTATGTTATGCATCTCCCCCATCCCCCCCTTCTCTCTCTCCCCCCCCTCTCTCTCTCTCTCTCTCTCTCTCTCTCTCTCTCTCTCTCTCTCTCTCTCTCTCTCTCTCTCTCTCTCTCTCTCTCTGTTTTTCTAACCGACCACCCTCTCAGTTTTTCTCACTTTCCTTCTGTTTCTCTCTACAAATTTACAAAATCATATTTTTCTACCCCGCTCACGTCTTCCACTCACTACCCCCAACCTTTCCTGTTCTCTTTAATTAGATTGTTTTGTAAAATACATAATGTTTTTATAAAAATTGTTTCGATATCTATGTATCTTCTTTGTATGTCTTAATATACTTCTGTATGTTATGGATCTCCCCCATCCCCCCCTTCTCTCTCTCTCCCCCCTCTCTCTCTCTCTCTCTCTCTCTCTCTCTCTCTCTCTCTCTCTTTCTTTTTTTTCTCCTCTCATTCTTTCCAACTGACTTTCCTCTCTTCTTGTCTCGCTTTCTTTCTACTAAT
>NW_004798085.1:53678-56178 GCF_000002075.1 Aplysia californica | reverse complement strand
TTCTGGAATGTGTGTTGTGTTCTCTGTTCTGTTGTGACTTCTCTGTCTCTATCTCTGTCCTTGAGTGTCTTCTATCCTGATCTCAACTCTAACCGGTTACTAACCATATGGCGTCAGTTTGTTAGGAACGGGCATGGGACAAAACAATCTATTTCAAGAAAAGATTGAAGGCAAAAGTCAAAAACATTTTTAATGCAGCCTACTTCGGTGTGACGGTCTCAAGCCCGTGAAATGCGGAGAGAAAATGTTTAAAGCTGAAAACGATAATAAGATTTCTGAGAATTCCAGGTACCCCTCGGCTGACCAGAACGAATTTTTAAAATTCAATATTGTCTCAGTCGCATCTTCTTTTTTTTTTTTTTTTCTTCGTACAGATTTTACCCTCTATCGCTTACTAATGCCAATACAAACAATTATATCAGCATAAACAGACCCCATTCTTACATAGAGACGTTGCTGCCGCCATCTTCCCACACAGCAGCAGATTCTCCCGCTCATTTGATCTGTTCATGTGGCCAAAGAATCTTAACTTTTTCTGATGGTTCTGATTATTGATCTTTTACAACCTGCCATTTGGAGCACTTCCCTATCTATTTTCCCCCGTTCTGTCCATGAGTTTTGAGTAAAGAGAAGCACATCGACACAATGATGGTCATTTAGTGCTGGGTAAGACAAACAGACAGAAACAACAGAGGGGAAAGTAAAGAAGTAGGACCTACCAGTGGCGCCCTCCAACCACCCACTCTGTCCATGAGATTCTGACTATTCTCTTGAAATGTCACATTCCAGCGACCCCCAGTCATCTCTCTGTGTCTTTGTTTAGAGACCTGCTCTTGCATCCTTACAAAAAGATTGACCGTACGTACCCTTTCGGGGTTCTTATTTTTATGTACGCTGTAATGTTTTTATTTAAAAGGATAGTTAGTTTCAACTTGCCGAAAGTTTTCTTAAGATATTGCAATCTGTTTCTCTTTATCTTTGTATCCCTTTTGCATGTGGTGTAATTGAGCAACCAAGGTACTTGCATTTTAAGTTGTTAACTGTTTAATTCTTTTGTTCTTACATGTGTTAAGCTTACTGCATACTATCACGTTTTGATATCACCATACATTTCGTTTTCTAGGTATTCTGTAGTAGGCCTTTTTCTTCGCTTTTTCCTGTCACTCTAGTTAGAATCTCTGGGAGCTTAGAGTCAGAATCAGCTATCAAGACTGTGTCATCAACGTACCGTAGGTTGGTAATATTGTTACCGCCTACCTTGATTCTTTGTATATCACGGATGTTACGCAGTATCATTTCGTCGTATAAATCAAGGAGATCTGGAGATAAGACACATCCTTGTCGTTCTTCTCTACAGATTGTCAGGTATTCACTGAGCTTGTTCTCGACCCTGACTGCTGTCTGTAGTTCCCAAAAGAGGCTTCTCAGGATTCTTAGGTCTTTTCCATCTATGTTCGGGTCTGTTAGGATGTTGATCGTTCTGTATGTCTCACTTTGACAAATGATTTAGAGTTATTGATAAAGTAGAGGCAAAGGTCTTTCTAGACCTCAGTTCATCTTTCCATGAGCATCTTTGGGCGAAGGGGACATTTTGGGGACCGTTATTTGCAGAAAACCGAAATCCATCATCATCAATGCCTTTCACCCTTGGCGGGGTATAGGCCACATACAAGCTCCTTCCATTTATCTCTGTCCTGGGCCGTCCCCCCAAGCTCATTCCAAGTGAGTTTCATCTCTCTCATGTCCCTTTCCACACATCTCCTCCATGTTTCCCGTGGCCTACCCCTGCCTCGTGCTCCCTGTGGGTTCCACTGCAGCGACTCTATTGTGATGTTTCCGCTGGGTTTTCTGATTGTGGCCAATCCATCGCCACTTTCTTAGTCCTATTTCTATTTCTATACCTTTTTGTCCTGTCCTGTCCTGTCCTTTCCCACAGCTCTTCATTTCTTATTCTATCCTGCCACTTAATTCTTAGGATACTCCTCATACACCTGTTGATGAAAGTCTAGACTTTATTTAGCACTGTTTTTGTTGTCTTCAAAGTTTTGCAGCCGTAGAGGAGCACAGACTTTTCAATGGAATCAAAGTATTTGAAGAGTCGAATCTTGGTGTGCAGTGAGATGATACCGAAACTGCGTTTCAGAAATTTCAGGAAGTATTCAATTTCTCATTCTTTCCATTAGTACACGCAGGTGGACTTTAGTAAGATGCTTCATAAGACTGATTGTCATGTGCTGCTCACATTCTGTTGTTCCAGCTTAAATTTTGTTGGGTCGAAATGCAATAAATATCGACTTCTTCAGATCTTCTGGTATCTCTACGGTGCTGTATATGGTGTAAAGCAATGTTCTCACTTCTTTGATACACACCCTTTCTAGTGCAGTGTTGGCTATGTACGATCTGCCATGGAATATAACCTAACCTTACAGACAATCTGCAGCAAACCAACTCAGAGGTCTCTTGACAAAATTCAAAATCAAGCTGTACGATTTATCTCCGG
>NW_004798085.1:51958-53425 GCF_000002075.1 Aplysia californica | reverse complement strand
GCTACAAAAGACAAGAGAAAAACCACCCAAACAGGAAAATAATTGAACAGAGACGACCGAAGAAACGGATTCATGGAAGATCAATACTTGACACAGCCACTGAACTAGTAGAAAAACATAATCTTCCATGTAACAGAGAAATGCTGAAACCCTTAAGACCAGAACTTCCCCCAAACACTAACATCAAGAATGCCAACATCAAAACTCCCTCATAAAAGAGACAGTGAAAAAGGAATGTGACCCAGTAGAACTGAAGACAACAACTCTTAAGACAATTGACTCCTACCCTAATGATTCAATTCATATTTATACAGACGGGTCAGCCTTCAAGGGAACTATAAACGCAGGCTTTGGGGTAAGAATTGAACATCCTGACAAAACATGTGAAGAGCTATTTGATGCATGTGGTACTTCTTGTACAAATTACGAGGCTGGGGCCATCGCCATTGAAGCTGCAATCCTCCACCTGACCAACATTTTCATAAAACATCCAAACAAAATCAAGAACACTATTATCTTTACAGACGGAAAGTCAGTACTCCAAGCTTTGGAAAACATGAATTTCGAAAGCCCAGCCTGCCTATCTGTGGCTCAAACAATCAACACCTTCCTACAGACCTATGCCGTCGACCTGACACTACAGTGGATACCTGGCCACAGCAACATCCCAGGAAACGACAGAGCAGACACCCTTGCCAAGAAGGGAGCATCACAAACACAATCACACAACCCAGTATCACAACAGACAGCCAAGAACATCATCAAATTTTAATGCAACACCAGGGAACAGTGGCTGAATGGATGGGCAATGGGCAAAACTGGAAGAACTGTATTTGCACTCATGACAGCCCCCAACTCTAAAGATGCAATAAATTCCCTGAGTAGAAGAGACCAAGTCACAATATTTCGCCTGCGAACACAACAAATACCACTAAATTCCTACCTCAATAGGATCCGCAAGGATACCCCACCCGACTGCCCGTTGTGTGACTGCCAGGATGAAACAGTACCACACCACCTCTTTAACTTCCCAGCACTTTATGACCTGCGTAGCACCTACCTACCTGCCTCCCCAGACATCGGAAATACTCTATACAGCGACAAAGCACACCTGATTAAATCCTGTAAATTCTTTGCCATACATCGACAGACCGAAGGGCTAGAACCCAAAATGGCCGCTGGATCGGAAAAGTAAAGTAATTTCCTTCCTCTGACACCAGACAAACTCCACCTCTTTCATTCGCAAATATCTCGACTTTTGTACAAGATAGATGGGTAGTCTTTTATCAAAGTCAATGCAATTATACAAGCTTTAAGATTATATTATAAATCTCTCCATTTGCTCAAAAATTGATGAGCGGTTAATTCCTCTATGTTATAACGCAACGTTTTAAAATAGGCTCCTGAAGTGAAGCAGTATGAACGTTTTTTTTAAATTGTTTTCTATTTATTTATTTATTTATTTAT
>NW_004798085.1:50249-51407 GCF_000002075.1 Aplysia californica | reverse complement strand
TGAGAGAGAGAGAGAGAGAAGGGAGGAGAGAGAAGGGGTGGGGGTGAGGTGAGGGGAGAAAAAAAGGAGAGAAAGGACAATAAAGACAGGGGAACTGTAAGGGTACCAAAGAAGAAAAAGAAAGAGAGACAGAGAGAGAGACAGTGGGGGAGGGAAGAAGAATGAGCTAATGAGAAGAGTAACAAAAAGAGAGACACATAAAAAAACTGAGATCTAACAAGACACATCAAAAAGAACACTGCACTAACACAGACAAGAGATTCTCTATTTGATCTACCATCGCTTCAAGGCACCGAGGATTCCTATCTTTTTTCTTTCACTTCTTTTCTTTTTTTTTTCTTTTTTTTTGTATTTTTCTCTTCAACCTTTTCTAAGACCACTCACAACTCACCACTACACCCCCCTATAAAGAATACTATTATTAGATCTAAACAAACGTGCGCATGCGCATCCACTTGTACTCGTGACGTCACTTCTCTTTGGCAAAATCAACATCCTCCCACCCCATTTTCCCCCTTTTCAGATTCCTATAGACACTTGTGTGTTAGCTCTGTACATACATGGCGTCACTACCGGACTCTGGCAAATAAGCGCATTGCTAGGGCTTTTTTTCCCTCCACAGTGTTACTGTACCAAGGTAAATAAGCGCTCTGTTCGTTTACTCATCATTACGACACTACCTATTTTCTTCTCTCAGTTTTTCTCTTTCTTTCTCTCTCCCTCTCTCTCTCTCTCTCTCTCTCTCTCTCTCTCTCTCTCTCTCTCTCTCTCCCTCTCTGATTTTTGTTATTACAATCCACACAAAGAAAGAAAAATCAATTCCATCTTTTTGGAAAATGAACATCCCTTGTTCCCTCAAAAAAAATATCAGTAAGAAGTAAAAGACCTAGGTTTCTGATCTGTAACAAATAAAGATACAGAAGTTCATTCTTACATTCATCAAACTTCTTCCTTCTTAATCATCTTGTTGTAAGTATTCATATGACCTGAGAGCAGGCATCAGAAAACCATTGAGTTCGTTCATGTCATCTATGTGACTGTAAGCCTGTTAGTGACTGCAAACATACTATGTGTGTACATGTAATGTTTCTCTCTCTGTGTTTCTCTGTCTCTCTCTCTCTCTCTCTCTCTCTCTCTCTCTCTCTCTCTCTCTCTCTC
>NW_004798085.1:47600-50149 GCF_000002075.1 Aplysia californica | reverse complement strand
AACAAACACATCCCTACAGCCTGTGTGCACACACACACACACACACACACACACACACACACACACACACACACATCCCTACACCCTGCGTACACACTCCTGAAAGCTATACATACATTCATATCATACTTACTAGCTTCTAGCACCAAGAGGAACGATGGTTTCAGCGTTGGCCTGACTCTGCTTCTGTTGTCTCATTCTGTACTGTCTGACAAAGTAGACACCAATGGCAGTAGCCATCACGGCAACCACGGCCGCACACACTCCCCCGACAGTGCCGTAGTACTTGAAGCCAGAATCTTCTCCTGGGAAAACACACACCGTGATCTCAGGGATATATCTTGTACACATTGAAACTTTCGACTTGGCGGAACTACAGGGTGATAAAAAAGCAACCAAAAAAAAAAAGCAAAAACACCCCAAAACCAAACAAACAATAAAAGAGGCATAAAGTGGACTCTCTTCTCCACCCTCGAGGATCTTGACTTTGCCGACGACCTTGCACTACTCTCCCATTCCAACCAGCACATGCAGGAAAAAAACAAACCGACTCCACAAATACGGGCTCCAGATTGTGTTAAAAAAAGCCAGAAGAAGACAAAAGGGATGACACTAAATGTGGGCTCCCCAACGCTGATCAGGGTGAACAAAGCAGACATGCCTATAACAAACACATTTACCTACCTAGGCAGCATAATCACAACTGACGGCGGCACAAACGAAGACATCATGAATAGACTCGGCCAGGCAAGATCTATACACAGAAGCATGATCAACATCTGGAAGTCAGGACAGTTTAGTATACAAACTAAGTTAAAGCTGTATAACAGTTGTGTACTATCCACACTCCTATATGGAGCTGAATGCTGGAGGACGACTGATCATGACCGTGCCAAGCTATCTTCCTTTCATACAACCAGCTTACGCCAAATACTCAGAATCTTCTGTCCCGACAAGATTTTCAACGCCGATCTATTACAAAAATGTAGGCAAGAGGACATGACCACCATAATAAAAAAGGAGAAGATGGAGATGGATTGGACATGTTCTGAGAAGAGAACCAGACTCTATTGTGAAGACTGCAGTCCACTGGACACCCGAAGGACGTCGCAAAAGGGGCAGACCCAAAGTGACCTGGAGACGCACAGTAGTGTCGGACATGAAGTCCTGGAATCATTCGAGGGTAACGCTGACCAAGATGGCCCAAAACAGACAGAGCTGGAGATCCTTTGTTGCTGCCCTAAACGCCAGATGGCGTAATGGGTAGTAAGTAAGTAAGTAAACAATAAAAAAAAACAAGAACCAAAATTTGCAACTCCCGTTAAACTTTTACTAACTAAAAACAAAGCTGACTTATTTCACAAGGACTCACCACTTCGACTTCCTTTCCCTGATCGATCAACGGCTTGCAGACGGAGCCGAAAGCTTGCGCCGAGCCCATGGAGCGTCAGAATAACTCGGTCAGCGTCTATTGCAAATGTCTGGCCCTCAGAGTTGCTGCACAACTGGATGGCCATAGAATACATAGTTCTATTCTTAGCAGAAATCCTCTCTGGAGAGAAACATTATTAGACGGAATCTTAAGAAACGTTTGAGGATCTCAAAACCTAAGAATCCCATCTTTCCAGAAATTGGTACCTGGCAACTCTACAAGCAGAAATAATTTCAATACTGAAAACACTTTTTTTTTAAAGAAGAAAATTCACTTGTCCGTGAAAAAGGATACATTCCTATCTGCAATTCTGTGATGTCAAGGGACATGACTCTTATCTTTACTGTGGGGACAAGATAATTAGGGAAGTGGCACGCCCTTGGATGACGTCCAGAGTCCGGCGCCAAATAGAGATTCATCGTCTGAGAGACTCACTGAGGTAGGCAGTCGAACTCAGGACCACGACGAGGCAACACTTATCTTGGACGGGGGCCCCCTGACAGACCCGACTCATCGGACCTCCAGGTAACGTTACAAAATTCTACAGAACATTTCCATTAATCTGTATAAGAATTTCTCAAAAATATAACCTATTCACTCCAGTGAACCATTTCATGAAACATGATTTTACCTTAGAGCAAATAACAAAATAATACTGTTGTGTTAACAAGGTCACTCTTTCTCTTCACAGATAATTAGTCTTCTTTAATTAAAATGTACCCAAACATGACTTGTTGCAAAAGAGAAAGATAATAATATGTTCATTATTTTTTATTCGCAACTGCATAGGGTCAAATGAGTGCGCGGGTCTCAAGTTGGTTGTTTTCACATTAATTCACAGCACGGTATGGTTTGACTTTGTAAAGATGGAATGGATAAAGAAGTTAAAAATTCACGGTAAAAATCAGGAATTAAAACTATTTCACATTGTTAAAACCATTTTTTACATCTTTGAAAAAAGACCAGTGGTCTTTGTAAACAATTCTGTAGGATCAACGATGGAGAACAAATTCTTTAAATTAGTGCATGTTAAGTATTTGCTTGGGACTGTCCAAAATCCAGACATTGTATTAGGATGTGCTCGATCATTAGGTCATTAAGCCGGCACTGCATTGGG
>NW_004798085.1:45637-47500 GCF_000002075.1 Aplysia californica | reverse complement strand
CAGAGAGAGAGAGAGAGAGAGAGAGAGAGAGAGAGAGAGAGAGAGAGAGAGGGAGTCCAGATATACCATGCAATGACATCGTCAGAAAGACAAAGAGCTATATTATTCAACAACAAAATAGAGACGAATAGAAAGACAGACGGACGGATAAAGATAATATACAGACGGGGCGACAGACAGATAGGTACGCAGACAGACGTACCCAACAAACACACAGCTAATCAGTTCGTCTCATGATCAAGATAAAAGCAGGTTGTTGTGTAGATGGTAGATAATGCTAATCCCAAAGCAAGCTAATGAACCTCAATTGTAAGCTACGCTAATAATGTTGCTGGATTTAATTAATTACGAGTTTGCGGGTGGATGGAGGGTGTCATTTCGTTGCCTTAGAATTACAAAGTTCTATCTGATCAGTACTTACTTGTGAGAAATCGATTTGACGTGGAAACTTAAAAGTGCCCCAACACGGCAAGCATTTTCGAATGAAACTTTTTAAGTATCTTGAGAGTGACTCTAAACAATCATACTATTTTGATGCAGCGGATCAGATAGAACATTTGGTTTCTGAACACATGGTGTTTAACTCAAACACGATCTCAAATGTGAGATCGGACTTTGTAGTTCTAAGATAGTGACATGAAGGTCCTACTTCGGAACTTTGTGGTGTTGCCCTTTTGCTCTCCTAGCAAGACAGTTAATCTTATCATAATGGAGCTAAGCCTGTTTGTGAAGTCACTACACATTTTTTACATACAGGTGCCCATAAAATCTACAAAAATTCGATCCAGTTAAGAACTATCACAAAGGTTTATGTGGGCATATTTTCAAAGTTCGGAAACTACCTTTTGATTTTTCAATTTTCATGGTTTTTCCTGTAAATCGAAGCTCTCAGATGTTTTTACTCTGGCATTAGCCATTTCATATTTTACTTTAATAATCAGAAATTATGTTTTTTTTTTAATCAAATTTTGCTAAATTATGCGGGGTGCATAAAATCACGGGGACAGATAGAGCAAGACTCTAGATCTCTCAATAGTCTCTATCGTAGATGTAATTGGAGCACAGAAAACAAGACTGATTTGAAATGGTTAGCAAGAACAGAAGTGCGGTTTGTGCTTTGTCGTGTGTGTGCCGCAGAGTTCTACTTGTGTTTACCAAGCTGCTTCTACTTGCACTGCTTCCAGATCTAGCATCTCAATATCTAACTCTGTTTGGATGTGTGCTTCGCAGTACGATGGAGGTCAAACGTCACTGTACTGACTTTGTCTAGATATAATATTTGATATAGTGATGTCCCCAACACGTTGAGTTCTTTTAAAAACACAAAATGTTCACTTCATTGTATTGACGTTTTTATTTTACGTCAGAATCTGGAGTAAGACCTATATCACCGTTCGTAGAACGGGTCTGTATCTTGTTATAGTAATAACAGTAAATGGCTTTAAAATAGCGCATATCCTAGCTCTACAGCAAGCTCTGTGCTTTACGCATTGTATTGTTACCGCAGCAGACCATCGAACTCTCAGAAACATTCTCAGCGTCCAGGGAAGCTTAATGTAGTGCAAGCAGCTGATTTGGAGGTGAAACACTAACAAACTGACACGTTCTTTCGCGGTCTATAGCTAGGTACCTATTCCCACCTGTAAAGTGCCTTTTCCAAGGACACAACGTCGGGCACATGACGGGATTCGAATCCACGACCTTACGGTTCCGAGTCCGGTAGCCTAACCACTATGCCATCGGTGCCAGTTGTTTTGTCCATGTTCTTCTGTTTGTCTAAATAAATAAAGTATGATGATATTATTATTATATCTTTCTCTCTCATTTTCCACCTCTTCTCCCCTCCTCCTCTCCTCTCTCTCT
>NW_004798085.1:36847-44020 GCF_000002075.1 Aplysia californica | reverse complement strand
GCCGAGCCTTATGTTAAAATGTGTGGATGTATGAAGCAAAGGCCTTTCAAATCAATAAATCATTTGGAATCTCAAAAATCTCTGACCCTTGGTACTGCTGAGGGTAGTCCGCAGAGTTAAAGTCCAGGCTGTCTGTGCCGACCTCCACCGTCATCTCGGAGCCGTCACATCCTGGAACAGAAGAAGACCATGAGTGCGGGTGGTTGGTGGGTGCTCTGGTGTGGTTTGCTCCTTCATTCTTATCAAATATCTACCGTCCTGATCCCCCTACTTCTTTTTTGTGTTTGTTACTCACATACTTGTGACACCGTTTATCTTCGGCACTTATAAGAACTTTATCGTGTCGCAAGTGACGTAAAACTCTTACTAAACCTAAAAACCATCAGTGACGTACAGCGTTAGTTTGTTTCAGGCACAGAAACCTCTCTTTAGTTTAGTCTTGGAGCGAGTTTTACTGCACTTGCTACACAATTCGGTCACATTATTGCCGAGCATTAGAGATGTTACGAGAGGGTTACATGATATAAAGAAAAGAAGAAGGAGAAATAAAGATGATAGATATTTGATAGGTTCAAAGATGCAAACCTTACAGAGCATCCATCCCCCACCCACAAAATCACTAGAAGACTGTACGTACAACAAAACTAATCAAATTATTAAAACGCTGAGAGCCCTTGACAAATAGTGAGCCAGAGGGCTTGACATCTAGGGTAGGGTTATTGTTAGTGTAGATATTGCTTGTTGTGTGCTGCACATGCACACAAAAATCTTTAGATCATATTACACTGTTACATTATATTCCCATTTTTTCTACCGTGTCTGTGGTATAGCGGTTCGGTGCTTCGCCATCACAGGTAGAAGACGTGGGTTCGATTCCCGAACTGGGACGTTGTTTTTTTAATATAGTGTATCTCTCTCTGTTTGCTGGGACTTTGTATCCCTCTCAGCCTGTGTTGGTCATAATATACGTTTTTAATGAATCACTAACTGCGTCAAGCAACGTTTTTTTTAAAACCGCTATTCTATTGACCTTCTCATAAGTAATAACTTTCCACCACAATGAATTTATTTTGGTCAAACTAAAACGAAATAATTATATTCGTCCTCTCATGTTACAAAAACAGCCAAGCCCTTTGTTTTTCGCAACCCATGAAATAGACTCTTTAACAAATGTGTTACTAACAATGTTCCGGTTTCTGGGTTTTCCCTAAGCGAAGGTGACTTTCTTCAGAATTGTTCTACGTATTGAAAGTTGGCCCTGGCCGGCAGGGTCAAAGCCCGTTTCCTAAATGCTTTAAATTGTGTCAATAGGGCGTAAAACGCCCATAATAGAAAGGGCATGCACGTTTGGCTTTTATATCGGAGTCGGAGCACAGAGCTGAACGAAAAAATGGGCTGAATAAAATAATGTTCCATTCAGCAATTCAACAGCACACCGCGTGGAATGTCGTTACCTTTGAGACTCTCAATTTCCATCGAGATATATTGATGGGTTGAAGGAAGTTATAGTCCATAGATATTTCCACATAGATGTCCGCGCCAGGGGCTGCCTGCAGTGTCCCGTTGCTTTTTTCATCAGTAGGGTTACCGAAAACTTTCAGCTCTTTCCCTTTTAACCCTGGGAAAATTAAAAAACAACACCACCAAACAAGAGAAATCATTAAGTTAAGACCTTTCCTTTATTATGTACTTTTAATTCAGACCCATGCCGTGTATTTGGACACTGAAACTTCTAGTATGAAAGCAACGTAATCGCAGGCTTGAAACCTACTGCACCAGAAAGAACCCCGTGAAGAAACAAACCGATTATATTTCTTAATGTTTATCTCGTAGAAGCAACCAAAAAAATGTTTTTTAAAAAATAAACCCAACTCCGAAAAAAAGTGTTCAACTTTTGACTTTACATTATACAACAACATGAGTCTTTCTTGTGTCTGTTTTATTTACGACAGGCAGTTGGAGGGTGTCACTGGTAGGTTGTACTTCTTTTCTGTCACCGTGGTATTCTCTCTGTCTATATTATTATTATTATTTCTTTTTCCTGCGCTAAATTGTGAGACAGCGTGGTGGAATCAGGCTCTCGTCAATTTGTGGGCATATTGAGTTATTGGTATCATCTTAAAGCTTGTTCATTTGTCTTCTTTTCAATGAAAACATTACTCATCCATCTTCAATTGAAGTGGAGATATTTTGGATTGAAGGAGGTGGGGTCACTTGATTTAAGAGGTAAAATTAGCCTGAAAATGCCCGCCAAAGCTTGGTAAATTCCAAAGCTGGAGAGTCCATGGAAGCTGGAAATTTATATATTTGTGCCTTTAATCAACGTTTTCAGTGAAATCCTCAAAGGAATGTGTTTATAAATGGACATAAAAGGTGTTGAGCCAAAAAACAAAAATTTGGTAAAAATTGCTTAGCAGGGAGAAAACTACTGTTTTCTTCGATTTCATTATTTTGACGAGAGCCTGATTCCACCACGCTGCCTCACAATTATGATGTCCATGTGTTTCTCTTTACTCAAACAAACAGAAAAAAACATATAATTTAGCTGTCATTAAAGAATGGTTATGCAAATGATATGCAAATAGCACATCACTAACTGTGTATCTTGAGTAACTTGTGTTGGGTCAGAGTTCACTAGCCATGAGGCACTGATAGCTGTAGGATGTAGTGTATCCTTATCGTTATACGGTTCCACTCGGTCTCTTCCACACCGGAGTATCTGGAGGGGCCCATAGGTAGGCCTGCTTCTTTCTTTCCCTCTGTTGTGTCTGTTTTTCTGTCTTACTTTTCTCCAGAACTAAATCAGCATTATAGTGATGACGTACTTCATTTTTTTAAGGGTAAATTTTTTGGTCAAAGGGATACAACCACAATAAAGTTAAATGCTTTAACTAACACTAGGAGTCATTACCCTTTTTAGGTACAAAAAAAATTGTACAAGTTGCCGGGTCGGCGCGTCTTCAGAGGTCGTCAATGATTTTAAAACATTTTTAAAAAACCTGGCTAGGCACTTTGGTTGATTACACCCTGCATTGTTCTTTAAAACTGAGATGGTCACCGTTGATATCTCCAGTCGCTAGTTTCTGATGTTGAGACAGAGACTCTCATGGTTGTAAACTCTAGCCTTACTGTCTCTGCTGTTTAAAAGCCACCAGTATTTATTAGACCTAGTTATTTCACCTCGGTGGAAATGACCATTTTTGCCACTGGACAACGTGTGAAGACGCCCTGTTTCGGGGCTCTTTAAGTAAAAAAAGGATCACTTCGATTTCTAAATAGATATTTCTATTCTGTTTTCTTTGTCTGAAACTAAAAGAAGGAGGCAACTACGAGTTTACTATAAAATATCACGTTCGTATTTCTGATTTGTGAGGCATCGTGCTGAAATCAAACGCTCGTCAAAATGATGAAATCGAAGAAATTGGTTGTGTTTTTTTAGCTGGTTAGGCAATTTTTACTGAATTTTTTGTGGGCTTTTTTTTTTGCTCAAAATCTTTAACGTCCATTTAAAACCATCTTTCCATATGAATTTTATATAAAACATTGTTCAAAGGCACCAAAAAGTAGATTAGTATTAGTAGTTTTCAAGAGCACTCAAGCTCCCTGGGACTCACCATACTTTGGCGGCCATTTTCTCGCTAATTTTACCTCTACCACCAAGTGACGCCCACCGCCTTCAAATGTAAATATCTCTTATTCACGTAATGAAAATCAAATGAACAAGTTTTAAGAAGATACAGTGAACTTCATATGCCCAAAAATTGACGAGAGCCTGTTTCCACCACGTCGTGACACATAATTGTGAGGCAGCGTGGTGGAATCAGGCTCTCGTCAATTTTTGAGCATGTAGAGTTGTTGGTATCATCTTAAAGCTTGTTCACTTGTCTTTATTTGGATGGGAAAAATATCCATTTATCTTGAATACAAGTCGAGATATTTGCGAATGAAGGAGGTGGGGTCACCTGTTTTTTTCAGAGGTAATATTAGTGAGAATGTAGCTGCCAAAGATTAGTTATTTCCTTATCTTAAGAGTCCGTGGTAACTGAAAAATTTATATTTTTGGTGTCTTTAATCAACGTTTTTAAGAAAAATCCACACAGAAATGAGTTCTTTAATGGGCATGAAAGGTGTTGGGCCAAAAAACAACATTTTGATAAAAATTGACGTACCTACAGAAAAATGCCAGTTTCTTCACTTTGATTATTTTGACGACAGCCTGATTCCACCACGCTGCAGGTGGTTAGAAATGTACTGCAACGTTTCTTTTGGTCAGTTGCTGATCGGTCACGCAACAGTATGGAACTCACCAAGTAGGGTACTCAAGACTTCACTACTCACATGTACTTTTCTCGCTTGTTATCAAGAACTGTGTCTGTCTTTAGTGGACTTTGGTTGTTGACTTTAGACACTATTTACACTCAAGGGGGGGGGGGGGAAGTTGATAAAAAAAGCACAAACTTTTTTTGTTTTTTTTTAATGTGTCAAAACTTAGCCAGTTCTCCCGCTAAACACATGTGATAATGAAAGGTAGGCAAAGCAAAGAGAATACCCCGAAGACTTCTAGGAAAACTAATAATAATAATAATAATAGATAGCATTTGTATAGCGCATATCCCCGCTCAACAGCAGGCTCTATGCGCTTTACACTATATTATTCCCCCAGCAGACCATAGAACACTCCGAAACATTCTCAGCTTCCCGGGAAGCATACAGAAAACTATACAAGAAAGAACTGAGGTACGCTGTTAACAGTTGTATTTGCACGGACAATAATAAACATGCAGCACGTGTAACCAAACGAAGCTTGTTTGTACCGGAATCTTACCTTCAGAAATGGTTACCATTAACTCACGGCGGTACATTATGAGCGGTTTCGGAATCTGGACAAAGACGTTCTTTACAACAATTTTGTTGATCTCTGAACTGGACTTGAATAACCACCAGCACAGGTGAGAAAATCTGAAATGATTACAGACGGTTAAATCAGAATGCCGACAGCGCCTTTCATGACTGCAAAGACATTTGTAGAATATTCGTCCATAGAAGATATAAATAGCTAATGTCCATGGTTCGTCCCTATTTGTCTCCTTCCCCTGGTATTGGGCATAGACCACCAAGAAGTGTTCACCACACACCTCTGATCTGAGCGATCTTCTCCACCTCCAGCCTGCAGTGTCCCAAACGCCTGTCTCCAAATCTTGCTACCAGGTGGATCTCGGCTTTCCTCTCTTTCTCCTCCCCTGTGGTTTCCATCTTAGAATATCTATGGCTGGCTTATATAAAATCCAACAATATGTCTCCAAATGTCACAAACACATTTTCAGAGCAACCCAATATCCTATCTGACTGTTGACCACATTTTATGAACATTAAAGATCAGATAGACGAAGCTGTCTAAAACGTTACCATCTACAGCTCTGCTAGCCTATATTTTGAGAACCTTCACCCTGGAATGTATTAGTAGCAAGAAAACATACCGTGTAATTTATGGTTTGGATTCACTTTTTTGAATTTGTCAAACAACAACAACAACAACAACAACAACAACAACAACAACAACAACAACAACAACAACAACAGAAAAAAGAAAAATAACGCAAACAACCAAACAAAAACAAATAATAACCTTTCAAATTTACGTTACAATTTTTTTCTCCAAAATTATAGCCCACTTTTTCTACAAAAAGAACTGAACTAAGTTCTTCTTACTTTTATCACCATGCACAGAACTGGTGGTGCCGGTAGCCTAGTGGTTAGGTTACCGGACTAGTCATCGTGAGATTGCCGGTTCGAGGGTTCGAACCACAGCTCGGCCCGACGTTGTGTCCTTGGGAAAGGCACTTTGCACGAATTTCCCACTTGGCTCGGTCCTTTTGGAGATAGACGTTTAACTCGGAGGTCCAACCCCTTAAATAATCTTTCAGTGTTGATAGAGGTGTTAAACCTATACCATTTTGCAAATTTTGTTTAACTCCACACAGCCTTAACTGCCCTTGACAAAAAAATTCGAGAAAAGTCGACAGGCTGAGAGGTGTGTTTTGTGTACACGAGTTCTGAGTATGGAGTAACGTCCTGTGTATACCTTCCGTACAACCAGACGAACACTCGGAAATCTGTGGATGGAAAGAACTGTAATATCAGCTGACCTCCCCTAGCTTGCAACAACAGTTTGACCTTATAACCCACCTGTGTGATCTGTAAAATGAATCAAAATGCGCAGTAAATTTATCATTGGAAAGTTTCGTGAACCTTCAAATGCTGGAGTGCAGACCAGGAGAATAATCAAGTCCTATCTAGACTCACAGCAAAACATATTGAGAATGAGTCTTTCTTTTATGTGTTCGTAAGATATATATATATATATAATGGGTATACTTATCCACCCAAAGCAACTCAAGATTTACTCCTTATGCCCAAAGATTGACAAACGTCTGATTCCATCATGTCGCGACACGTTTAGCGTGAGCTTCAGTGGCCACTCACCTGATATAATCCTGAGGTAAAGACTGGTGCTTCAGTAGGTGCCGTGGGTTGTTCTCTGATAGGGTCATTGTCTGGTTGCAACCCTCGAAACTTGTTCTCTGATAGGGTCATTGTCTGGTTGCAACCCTCGAAACTTGTTCTCTGATAGGGTCATTGTCTGGTTGCAACCCTCGAAACTTGTTCTCTGATAGGGTCATTGTCTGGTTGCAACCCTCGAAACTTGTTCTCTGATAGGGTCATTGTCTGGTTGCAACCCTCGAAACTTGTTCTCTGATAGGGTCATTGTCTGGTTGCAGCCCTCGAAACTTGTTCTCAGATAGGGTCATTGTCTGGTTGCAACCCTCGAAACTTGTTCTCTCTTAAGAACAAAATTCGTGTAACAATGGGGGGTGAATAACAAAGGACATAAATCATAATGGCATCAGGTGTAATGGGGGAAAAAGGGTAAATGAATAAAAGAGCTTTCCACCGTATTATTGGTTTTACAGAACCCCAAAATATAAGCTCGTGAACAAAGCTTATTCGGAAAACAAACACACTGACAAACACACTGACACACATCATCATTGCCTTTCTCACCCTACATCACCACGGACAAACACCCTCCATTTGTCTCTATCCTGGGCTAACCTCTTGGTGCTATTCCATGTCTTCCCACTTTTCTGTACATCGATTTCTGTGATTCTTCTC
>NW_004798085.1:34171-36235 GCF_000002075.1 Aplysia californica | reverse complement strand
AAGTTCCATGCGGTCTTCCCCTTGATCTCTTGCCCTGTGGGTTCCAATCCAAAACTTCCTTTGTTATGCAGCTGCCTGACTTCCTGAGAGTATGTCCAATCCATCGCCACCGCCTTCTTCCTACCTCATCTCTGACTGGGATCTGTCTTGTTTTCCTTAACACTTCCTCATTGGTGACCCTGTCTGTCCATCTGATCCTCAGTAACTTTCTTAGACACCTGTTCAAGAAAACCTGGAAGCGCTTTATACAAGTCTGTGATGCGTTCCATGCCTCACATCCATACAACAGGACCGACTTCACGTTTGAATTGAAAATCCTCAGCTTTGTTCGAAGTGAGATCTCTCTGGTCTTTCAAATCCTATCCAAAGATATGAAAGCAGCCTGTGCTTTTCCAATGCGGGACTGACACACACACACACACACACACACACACACACACACACACACACACACACACACACACACACACACACACACACACACACACACACACATATACATACATACACACACATATTGTTCGTCCTTTTTGCTGGCCAAGATGACCTTGATTTCATATCTCTGGGTGGGTGTGGGGGGGGGGGGGGGGTGCGGAGATGGCTGATCAGGCCAATCTTCGCTCGGAATGTCTATTGCACTGGGCGCAGGGGATGTTTGGGGCTGAATTAGACTGTAAGGTAGGGCTCGCTAGGTCTTTTCTCAACTGCCTTCCCAATTCTTTGTTTTTGATGCACGTTTCTTCGAACACAGTGACTCCAGATCTTACTAATGAGCGCCAAACTGTGCAATCGCAAGCAGCTTCTTCCCAGGTGGTATGAGAAATGTCACATCTCTTCAGGGATGCTTTCAGCGAATTTTTCAAGCGTTTATTCTGTCCTCCGAGAGAACGTTTGCCTAGAGTCAGCTCATCATTGAGTAACCTCTTTGGAGGCGAGAGTCGTCCATGCAGTGAACGTAGCCGACCCACGAGAGCTGAGAGCGGTGTAGTGTAGCGTACATACTCTCCATCTTGGCCCGCTGTAGTACTTCAGTGTCTGGAACTCTGTCTTGCCACTTGATACGAAGCGGTGTCCTGAGGCATCTCATGTGGAAGGTATTGAGCTGCTTGGCAAGCCTGTTATAGACTGTCCAAGTTTTGTAGGCGTAGAGCAGTGATGGTAGAACAACTGCTTCATACACTTTGCACTCGGTGTTGATGCCCAGTCCACTTAGCTCCCAGACCTTGTCTTTCAGTCTGCTGAAGGCTGAAATAATTAGTTCTGGCAGTTCTGCAGGCCACTTCCTCATCGATATTGACCGAGCGAGAGAGGGTGCTACTAAGGTAAACAAACTTATCTGTCACTGCCAGTCTCTGGTCGTAGATGGTAAATTGGGGCTCTAACACACACACACACACACACACACACACACACACACACACACACACACACACACACACACATACACACACACATACACTCACATACACACACATACACACTCATACACACATATACACACATAAACACACATAAACACACACACACATATACACTCACATACACACATACACATTCATACACACACATGTACACACACACACACACACACACACACACACACACACACACACACACATACACACACACATACACTCACATACACACACATACACACTCATACACACACATATACACACATAAACACACACAAACACACACACACATATACACTCACATACACACACATACACATTCATACACACACATGTACACACACATAAACACACACACACACACACATATACACACACACACATACACACACACACACACACACACACACACTTTCGCTCTTTTTCTATCTCCTTTCCTGTTTCTGTCTGTCTGTCGGTCAGAGAGAGAGACAGACGGACAGACAGACAGAGAGACAGACAGACAGACTGACAGACAGAGAGAAAGAGAGACACAGAGAGAGCGAAAGACACAAAGAGAGAGAGAGAGAGAGAGAGAGAGAGAGAGAGAGAGGGAGATGAGAAGATGTGTGACAGAGATAGATAGAGAGAGGATAGCTGGGGGGGGGGG